>NW_027189559.1:52500-145436 GCF_040958095.1 Procambarus clarkii | reverse complement strand
TGAAACACACCGCCCAGACCAAAACAAACTCCACGGCGCATACGAATGACACGCTGGCCGAACCGCACAACCCGCTCTGCGGGAAGGCGCCAACCAGGACAACTGCACTAGAAAAGTAGCCATAAGAGGAAGCAGTAACAACAAAACCGGCCAACTAAGCAAAGACAAAGAGCCCAAAAGGGAACCCAACTGGGCCACGAGTAGCCCAACTGGGCTACAAGTAGCCCAATACGGCGACCCGGACTAGGAGCCGACACACGTTCCAATAATACGGGAAGTAGCGAAAACCTTCCCAAACCCTCAAGAAGACAGAAGCAAACAGCAGTCCCGAAGGCACACAAAGGCACAGTCGCACCCGAAACCAGAAGTCGTGTAGAACCCCAAGAACGGGAAAACATGACGAAGACACCATCCCGAAAAGGGGGGAGCATCCACCCACAGGATGGAAATAACCGACTCAAAGGCCAAGGAACCGAACCCGGGGAGGGGTTGATGCCCAACAACACGTACGGCGAGTGGGGAGGAAAAACCCCACTCCGCGTAACCACAAGCCCCGCCTAGAGGGTGAGAAAAACCCCCACGGGGTCCTACGGGGCCAAAGCCCCCCAAATCAGCCCCAGGAACCCACACGACATGCCCCGGGGGCCAAGCCGTCCCCCAAAGCCCCGGCCGTACCAGAAAACCGGGCAGCTGCACTTTTAAAAAAATACTAAGGAAGGCAGCCCACTGGCAGACTCTTACAACACAGCTGGAGGAACAGGCTCAAATGCCCCCGTCACTAACCCTGAAGAGGAATTTCCCGAGACTGCCCGAGTCTCAAAACCATCGAACCCCACCCCGAACCCACAGATGGTAAGGAACCGGATGTAGGCAGGACGAGGGCATCCAGGGGAAAGACAAGGGGGCATAGAAGGAACCGAAGCAACCAACACCCCCAAGTCCCAACACGAACCAAAACGAGGCAGCCCCGAGGCTCCCTGGGAGTAAACAAACGAGAACGTTCCCGTCACCAAGGCTCAAAGTGCAACGCCCCTGCTGCCTGCACCCGCGTAGTCAGCACAACTGGGTAACCGAGCCACAACGAGCAACAAAACTCGCAGGACTCTGGGTCGAAGGGGTCACCGACCCCACAGGCAGCAGACGGAGGCAAACAGAGAGTCACCCTGAGACAAGGGGTGAGAGCAACCCTCAAACTCGCTGGAAGCGAGGGGGGGGGGGGGACTCCGGGGTCACATTCATCGGACCTGCACGCCCCCAGGGAATTCCCAGGGTCCCAAGCGTTTACTATAATAGGACTCGTGCTCAGGTAATCCCAGGCAGGGTACTGCTAACCGGCGTCCAAAGCTACCAAACAACTTTCTAAGCACTGAACCCCCGGGACGTGTACACTCATGGGGACCTAGCAGGAGGACCCACCAGAATAATACTCGGAACACAAGGGACGCAGGAGGCAAGAACGAAGGCTGACCCCCCACCAGGTAGATAAACAAAAATAAAAAGAAAACCCCGCAAGAGGAAGCATACACAGACGGAACAGACCCAGCCGCCATATAGGTGAAAACAATCTGCGCAGCACCTTGTGCCCCACCAGTGCAAAACTGCCCTTACCCGAAGGCGAACAAGGGAGACAGAACATCCGAGCACACAAAGGGCGGCCAAAAACCAAGCAGTTGTTAAATAATGGGGTAGTGACTGTACTATGGGGGATCTATTATAACATGGGTGTAGGGGCAGTAGGTAGCATTCAGAGTTATCAAATATGGGAGAACTAAAAGGCCCGGCCCCCAAAATAAACTATCCACAGTAATAACTTGCTACTAGACCATGTCAGACTAGACGTTGATCATAGCACTCCCACACAGGAAGAAGGGATACTCCGTTACTACTTACTTATTTATTAACCCCTTAACAACCCCCCATATACATTCACCCAAATAACAAAAATAATAATTACTACACTATCTTACGTTAAAAGACTTGGTCCACATAAGCAGGATACAAGGTTTTACACTGAACACAAGCTAGGGTAAAGTTCTACTATGGAAACACTTGAAGCTAGAGTCAGCTTAGGGTAGGGAGACCACGTGGTTCCATTGTGACCCCCTTTAGAATAACTAGTAATATGAACTCTAAAAACACCTACTACACACAAAGTATACTACTCTACACATAGAACACGTTTATGCCAGAAATTGAATAATGTACACAGTATATACTTAGCTTGAACAAGACACAGAAATAAGGAAACGAGGAGGAAGGGTAGGAGGATCCTATCCACCCAATGCCAGCTCAGAAAAAGAACGACTCTGTCTCCTTTCCCCAGCTGGCTCGCTGCCGGCAGACTGCTCAACTAATCGCACCGCAGCCCTATACCAAGTTTACTCGGGTTTACTTTACAAATGATTAGAAAGTATTAGTAAACATAGTTGGTGCCTATGTTATTATTTAATATTAATAATCAACCCCAAGCTCAGCCTTAAATGCTCTTTGAAAAAGAAGAATAGTCTTACGTCTGGCAGGGAAGATGCAAACAAGTGCACCTCGTGATGCGTTTTCAATACTAAAAGGCAGTTTATTAGTCAGTTTTGACCTCTGGTTTCTACTGAGGAACCCAGGGTCGTAACAGCAGTAAACGGCCTAGCAGGTGCAGAAACCAAGGAACTTGTGGAAGGTGGCCCCAAGGGCAGTACTTACAGGGCACCTAGGGAAGGGAACCCTAGGCGCATGCAGCCAGAGTACTGCCCAGCAAACACAAATCATCTACACAACGTTCGCCTATCTCTTCCCATAGGTGTGGGAATGATTTGCATTGAGAATGGTGCAGGAGAGCCTTTGAGAAACTTTTACTCAAAAAATCCAAACACAAAGGTTTAATTATAAATTGTTTTTCTACAATTATTTTCTTCCAAATGTAAAACAAATAGTTTTTACATGTTTAAATATAAAATTTATGGTGTTTTTTGTAAAATTCATTAATAAATTGTGAATGATATATATTGGCTGAGTGAAACCTTTAAAATCCATTTAGTTATAATATGAACAGAAAAAAGTAGTTTTCCAAATTTTCTAAAAATCGCTCTTTTTAACACAATTTGACTCCTTATGCATTCCACTAAACACTAATATCATGTTTAAATATATAATTTATGTATTATTCCCTAAGATAATTTATATAAATTTTAAAAGTTGCTGGAAAGTGGTGAGAACGAATCTGAAAACGTTTTGTTGTCTTATATTGGCGTGTTCTTATTAACTAGAGTGAGTAAGAGTGAGCGAGAGTGGGTAAGAGTGAGTAAGAGTGAATGAAGGTGAGTGAGAGTGCCAGTGAGTGTGTAAGTGTGAGTAAGAGTGAGTATAAGTAAGAGTGACTGAGAGTGAGTAAGAGTGAGAGTAAGAGTGACAGAATGAGTAAGAGTGAGAGTAAAGTGATTGAGAGTAAGGGTGAGTATGAGAGTAAGAGTGATTGAGAGTTAGAGTGAGAGTAAGAGTGATTGAGAGTTAGTGAGAGTAAGAGTGATTGAGAGTAAGAGTGATTGAGAGTAAGAGTGATTGAGAGTAAGAGTGATTGAGAGTAAGAGTGATTGGGAGTAAGAGTGATTGAGAGTAAGAGTGATTGGGAGTAAGAGTGATTGGGAGTAGGAGTTAGAGTGAGAGTAGGAGTAAGAATGAGAATAAGAGTGATTGAGAGTAAGAGTGAGTAAGAGTAAGAATGAGAGTAAGAGTGATTGAGAGTAAGAGTGATTGAGAGTAAGAGTGATTGAGAGTAAGAGTGATTGAGAGTAAGAGTGATTGGGAGTAAGAGTGATTGGGAGTAAGAGTAAGAGTGAGAGTAAGAATGAGAATAAGAGTGATTGAGAGTAAGAGTGATTGGGAGTAAGAGTAAGAGTAAGAATGAGAGTAGGAGTGATTGAGAGTAGGAGTGATTGGGAGTAGGAGTGATTGGGAGTAAGAGTGATTGAGAGTAAGAGTAATTGAGAGTAAGAGTATGAGAGTAAGAGTGAGAGTGAGTATGAATGGGTAAGGGTGACTGAGAGTGAGTAAGAGTGACAGAGAGTAAGAGTGACAGAGAGTAAGAGTGACAGAGAGTAAGAGTGACAGAGAGTAAGAGTGACAGAGAGTAAGAGTGACAGAGAGTAAGAGTGACAGAGAGTAAGAGTGACAGAGAGTAAGAGTGACAGAGAGTAAGAGTGACAGAGAGTAGGAGTGACAGAGAGTAGGAGTGACAGAGAGTAGGAGTGACAGAGAGTAGGAGTGACAGAGAGTAGGAGTGACAGAGAGTAGGAGTGACAGAGAGTAGGAGTGACAGAGAGTAGGAGTGACAGAGTGTAAGAGTGACAGAGTGTAAGAGTGACAGAGTGTAAGAGTGACAGAGTGTAAGAGTGACAGAGTGTAAGAGTGACAGAGTGTAAGAGTGACAGAGTGTAAGAGTGACAGAGAGTAAGAGTGACAGAGAGTAAGAGTGACAGAGAGTAAGAGTGACAGAGTAAGAGTGACAGAGTAAGAGAGTGAGAGTGATTATGAGAGAGTTAAGAGTGTGAGGTGTGTGAGTGTAGCAGGCCAGGGAGGCAGGATGTGTGGTCACAGGCGAGGCCTAGGCCTCGTGATCTCTAATGTTGGTTTTTATATATATGTGGGATTTTTTGTCCTGTTTCAATTATAATTATTTAGCAGGAATGTAATAAGATATTGCACAGTATTAATGTGACAATAATATATGCATTATTTCCTTGATAATCAAACTTGTTGTTCAAAGATAATATACAATCTTTGAAGGAAACATTTTGAGAGCGCAAGCTGGCAACACTGTTCTGGTGGGTGAGAGAGACATATGGTTAGTTGTACTCAGACCTACAGTGGTGAAGGGTGTGTCCCAGCCGGCCGCCACCAGCCGCCACCCGCCACCCACCACCAGCCGCCACCCGCCACCACCCACCACCAGCCGCCACCCACCGCCACCCGCCGCCACCCACCGCCACCCGCCGCCACCCACCACCCACCACCAGCCGCCACCCGCCACCAGCCACCGCCACCCACCACCGCCACTCACCACCCGCCGCCACCACCCACCACCAGCCGCCACCACCCACCACCAGCCGCCAGCCGCCCACCACCCACCACCAGCCGCCACCCGCCGCCACCCACCGCCACCCACCACCCGCCGCCACCCACCACCAGCCGCCACCCGCCGCCACCCACCACCAGCCGCCACCCGCCACCACCCACCACCAGCCGCCACCCGCCACCACCAGCCGCCACCCGCCACCCGCCACCACCAGCCGCCACCCGCCACCACCCACCACCAGCCGCCACCCGCCACCACCCACCACCAGCCGCCACCCGCCACCCGCCACCACCCACCACCAGCCGCCACCACCCACCACCAGCCGCCACCCGCCACCAGCCACCGCCACCCGCCACCAGCCACCGCCACCCACCACCACCCGCCACCAGCCACCGCCACCCACCACCGCCACTCACCACCCGCCGCCACCACCCACCACCAGCCGCCACCCGCCACCCACCACCGCCACCCTCCGCCACCACCCACCACCACCACCCACCACCACCAGCCGCCGCCGCCACCACCACCCACCACCACCGCCGCCACCACCCATCACCGCCGCCGCCACCACCACCCACCACCACCGCCGCCGCCACCACCCATCACCGCCGCCGCCGCCACCACCCACCACAGCCGCCGCCGACACCACCGCCACCACCCACCACAGCCGGCACCACCACCCACCACCACCACCACCCACCACCGCCGCCACCACCAGCCGCCACAAGCCGCCACCGCCCGCCACCAGCCGCCATCACCACCACCACCACCAGCCGCCATCACCGCCACCAGCTGCCACCACCACCAGCCGCCACCACCACCACCACCAGCCGCCATCACCGCCACCAGCTGCCACCACCACCAGCCGCCATCACCGCCACCAGCTGCCACCAACACCAGCCGCCACCACCAGCCGCCACCACCGCCACCACCACCTGCTACCAGCCGCCACCACCGCCCGCTATCAGCAGTCACCGCCCGTTGCCACAGTCGCCACCGCAAGCCGCCACCGCCAGCCGCCACCAGCCCCCCCCACCGCCGATCGTCACCACCCACCACAGCCGCCACCGCCCGCCACCGCCCGCCACCACCCACCACAGCCGCCACCACCCACCACACCCGCCGCCACCACCCACCACCACCAGCCGCCGCCACCCACCACCCGCCGCCGCCGCCACCACCACCCACCACCACCGCCGCCACCACCCACCACCACCAGCCGCCGCCGCCGCCACCACCACCACCCACCACCACCGCCGCCACCACCACCACCGCCGCCACCACCAGCCGCCGCCGCCGCCACCACCACCCACCACCACCGCCGCCAACACCCACCACCGCCAGCCGCCACCACTCATCACAGACCCCGCCACCGCCCGCCAGACACAGCCGCCAGTGTCCGCCACCGCCGCCACTGTCCGCCACCGCCGCCACTGTCCGCCACCGCCGCCACTGTCCGCCACCGCCGCCACTGTCCGCCACCGCCACCACTGTCCGCCCGCCGCCACCACTGTCCGCCCGCCGCCACCACTGTCCGCCCGCCGCCACCACTGTCCGCCCGCCGCCACCACTGTCCGCCCGCCGCCTCCACTGTCCGCCCGCCGCCTCCACTGTCCGCCCGCCGCCTCCACTGTCCGCCCGCCGCCGCCACTGTCCGCCCGCCACCGCCACTGTCCGCCCGCCGCCGCCACTGTCCGCCCGCCGCCTCCACTGTCCGCCCGCCGCCTCCACTGTCCGCCCGCCGCCTCCACTGTCCGCCCGCCGCCTCCACTGTCCGCCCGCCGCCTCCACTGTCCGCCCGCCGCCGCCACTGTCCGCCCGCCGCCGCCACTGTCCGCCCGCCGCCGCCACTGTCCGCCCGCCGCCGCCACTGTCCGCCCGCCGCCGCCACTGTCCACCACCGCCGCCACGGTCCGCCCGCCGCCACTATCCGCCACAGCCGCCACTGTCCGCCCGCCGCCACTGTCCTCCCGCCGCCACTGTCCGCCCGCCGCCACTATCCGCCACAGCCGCCACTGTCCGCCCACCGCCACTGTCCTCCCGCCGCCACTGTCCGCCCGCCGCCACTGTCCGCCCGCCGCCGCCCTGTCCGCCCGCCGCCGCCCTGTCCGCCCGCCGCCACTATATCCGCCACCGCCGCCACTGTCCGCCCGCCGCCACTGTCCGCCCGCCGCCACTATCCGCCACCGCCGCCACTGTCCGCCCGACGCCACTGTCCGCCCGCTGCCACTGTCCGCCCGCCGCCACTGTCTGCCCGCCGCCACTGTCCGCCCGCCGCCACTGTCCGCCCGCCGCCACTGTCCGCCCCCGACGCCACTGTCCGCCCGCCGCCACTGTCCGCCCGCCGCCACTGTCCGCCCGCCGCCACTGTCCGCCCGCCGCCACTGTCCGCCCGCCGCCACTGTCCGCCCGCCGCCACTGTCCGCCCGACGCCACTGTCCGCCCGCCGCCACTGTCCGCCACCGCCGCCACTGTCCGCCACCGCCGCCACTGTCCGCCACCGCCGCCACTGTCCGCCACCGCCGCCACTGTCCGCCACCGCCGCCACTGTCCGCCACCGCCGCCACTGTCCGCCACCGCCGCCACTGTCCGCCCGCCGCCACTGTCCGCCACCGCCGCCACTGTCCGCCCGCCGCCACTGTCCGCCCGCCGCCACTATCCGCCACCGCCGCCACTGTCCGCCACACCCGCCACTCTCTGCCATACAGCCTCCCCTCTCTCCGTTAGTAAATAATTATAATTGTTAGTAAATAATAAAAGAAATATAAATTATTAGATTTTTTTTACCCTTAAATTGGTTTTAATATTTAAATTGAAAATAATAATATAATATAAAATATAATAAAAATAATATAATATAAAATATAATTTAATTTCAAGAAATTTAACTTTAAACACAAAGATGTAAAAAGGGTTCAGATTATTGGCTCAAACCTTTCATAAGAGATTCATATTGGTATATGAATGGATTATGAATGACTCAGGAGTGTAAAGTTGCCACAACATCTCAAATTAGTGTTAGATACATATGTCTTGGTTATAAGTTTTGGAAACCTATTTAAGTCCACACACAATATCGTATCTGATACGATAAAACAAACGTTTCCAATACTTTCAAATACTTTCCAGATATGTTGTGGCAACCTAAAATTGTTTGCTGGGTGGAGACTCCCGGCTCACGCACCACCTAGAAGACACCATACTAGGTACAGTGCTCACACAACTAATGGAGCCGGAGCACACAACCGCTGCCTATAGCATCAGTCGAAGAACTGATGGGTGGATAGCCAGGGTGAGAGGTCTGGGGCTCCCCCTCTCCAGACAGCGGCGCGGTGACGTGTGACGTCATACTAGTTTGCTTGTTTTCTGTTGAAGAGTTCTATCCACTAGTTCAGCTTTTGGTAGCAATTTTAACCAGAATAGGGGTTTGTTTTGGAATGTTTACCTTTCTGGATGCTTGACCCGGTCGATGGCAGACATGAATGCTTCCAACCACATGCGGGGTTTCTATAGGCTATTGCTCCCCTTGCCTCTCTGAGGGGGCCAGGATCAGGCCGTGGTCCCGGTAGGCCTTAGAAATCCATACACATGACTGATGCCAAAGTCTGACATTAGCATATCAGCCTGGTATAGCTCCGGGAGCCGACGGAGCTCCCCCCAGAAAAGGATGATACCTAAAGATGACAAGCATAGACTATTACATTATGGAGTCAGTAGTTCTAGAAATAGTATGGTAGTTAATTGCATTAAGCAGAATAAAAATATTAAATTGAAATATAACAATTTATTTTTATATTTATTTATTTAAAAACAAGAAGGTACAGTGTGGTCTGAGAGCACATAATAATAATAATGTTGTTATTCTTATATTTTTGGAAAGTCACAAACATGCATTCCATCTTGAGCAGTTACTTAATCTAACAGATAAGGCCAAGACTATCAATAGGTACATTGTAGCAAAATTTGAGTTCATCATAATAACTACAATATAAATTGAAGGTATTGATAACACCGGTGAAGTTGCATGTCTTAAGTACTAAAATGCTTTAATACTCTTAGTTACAGTTAATAGTGGACAGTGACCTTTAAAGTTCAGACAATTGTCTAGCAAGTTGTATATAATAATTACCAAGTCACTAGTATGAGCCAAGTATTACACCTTAATCAATTAACAATTAAAATAAATATATTTATTTAAGCTCTGTCATTAGTTTATTTATATACAAGAAGGTATATTGCGTCGAGAAAGTGCATACATTGGAGTTTAAGTATAAAATTCTTGCAAAGCCACTATCATGCATAGCATTTTGGGCAGGTGCTCGAGGTAACTTTAAAGGTAACAGAATTAATCATTATAACTTTATTACAAACTGATATAATTGATTATAAAAAATATGTTTACCAAGTAAACTCTGGTAAAAGTATTGTTGAAGTTGAATGTCTCATGCTACCTCACTCACCGAGTTTAGTACTAAGGAAAAATATCAAAAGACGGAATATAGCCAGGGAGGTTATGTAGCATCATCAAAAGTGCGGGATATTCAAAAAGCGCTAAATATCACTAAGGATGCCAATACAAAAACAAAAGCACATAAGGTGAACAACGTCAAAGGCATCCGATTCATCAAAGATTGTATCAAGGGATAGGTGACGGCAAGAGACTGTCAGGTAGCAAGACGCTCACACACATACTCGAAGTCAGGACATTCTATAATGATATGCACGACAGTAAAAGCCACAATGCATTTTGGACAATAAGGAACAGGGTGGTGCTCTATTAAGTGCCTGCACGTTAACTACCGTGCTGCGCCGAGTTTACAGTATTGTGAAATTCCCCCAGTGCGCATGAAATAAAGTGTTCCCCAAAAAATATTTTTTCTTGGTAAAATGATAAATTCCCTTCCCTCAACATGTCTATGGAAAAATAAATACCAAATTCCACTTACTTTGGCTGTGGGGACGTGGACAAGGTGAGCTGTGACATCATCAGGACCTGGTCGCCCGTGCGTGAATCGCCCAGACACAGTCGCGCGGGCCATTCAAGCACCGGGTGTTGCCACAAATATATTTTCAATTATTTGTTTTATGTAAACCAATGCGGTTTTAATAGATTTTTTTATTGTATATGATGCATATTTGTGTCCTTTACAATATGTATACAGTAAAACGTTCATAATGGTCCATGGAACTGTGATACATGTGTCAGTAATGTGTCCACAGTAAATGTTTATTGTCACAATATTACCTGTTAAAAATTCACTAAAATTACAATATGTACAGTTTCACACACTATTTACACAGTAACATACTGTATTACACACTCAGTACTTCGGAAGTGAGTAATAATCAACGAAGTAGTCCATGGTACACAGCGCAACTTCGCTCTCAGTGCACCAGGTACAAATAAATTTTTGCTTCCTGTTTCTTAGGTACATTTCTTATGAAATGTACTCACGTACACCCTTGGCTTTAGTACTTGTAGATTGTATGTAGCCAAGCTTGTAAAGTAAGTAATTATCAAAAGAAGGCACCAAACCGGGAAGGCTATGTAGTACCAACAAATGTGCAGAATAGTCAGAGGGTGCTAAATATCACCAAGGATGCCAATACGAGAACAAAAACGCATAAGGTGAACGATATCAAAAGTATCAGAGTCACCAAGAATTCTATTGAGGGACAGGTGACCGTGAGGGGCGGTTGGAAACCACGACACGCGCTCGTCCTGGAAGTCAGGATATTCAAGAAGGATATGCCCGACCGTAAGAGGGACAATGCAATTAGCACAATAAGGAGCAGGGCGATGCTCCATCAAGTGACCATGGGTTAAGCGAGTATGGCCAATATGCAACTTCGCCAAAGCCGTTTCCCATCGCCGGTTACAGTGGTAGGAGGATGGCCACGAGGAAACACAACATTTAAGAGTACGGAGTTTGTTACCAGTACCAGACGACCAAGAAGCCTGCCAACGGGTAAGGATGGAAGAATGGATAACCGGGTAAAAGTCGGAATATGGAATACCTTTACGAGAGATGGGACAAGAGCGGACAGCTTCCTTGGCAGCAGCATCCGCACGCTCATTTAAAGAAACACCAATATGGCTGGGAACCCAACAAAACTCAACTGACTTAAATTTACTGTGAACAAGAAACAGCCAATGCTGGATCTCGACAACTACTGGATGAACCGGATTAAAGGACCTGAGAGCCATGAGGGCACTACGAGAGACAACAACAATTACAAAGGAAGACTGACAACGAGAAAGCAGGAGATGAAGAGCATAGAGAATAGCATCTTCACAGCGGAGCTTTATGGTAGTCTCCGGAGGTAAACGACACATATAAGTGCGATCAGGAAAAACAACAGAGTATCCATCACCGTCCGCAGACTTAGACCCATCGGTGAAGACAGAAACGGAGTATAAGTGAGACGAAAAGTGCTCGAGGAAAAGGCGTTTTAGAACCGTAGGAGGGATAAAAGCTTTAGTGATGCGGGTTAAGGATGTACAAAACTGCGGAAGGGGGGCTCTCTATGGGGGCAAAGAAGTTAAGGAACAACATGAGGAGAAACATTAGAAATATGAACAGAAAGAGAATCCTGCAAGCGAGATAACCGGACAGAAAGTGGGAGACGATGGAGAGGAACAGGAGCTACAGGAGGAGGAAAAGTCAAAGCACGACAGAGGCAAGAGGAAGGATGCTGTAAGGACCGCGCAAGATAGCGAAGACAGTAGCGATCACGGCGGTCCTGAAGAGAGAGAAAGCCAGTGTCAACATACAAACTGAGGGCGGTAGTCGAACGAAAGGCACCAGAGCTGAGACGCAACCCAGTATGGTGCAAAGCATCAAGACGGCGAAGAGTAGAAGGAGAAGCAGACGAGTAAGCAGGGCAACCATAATCGAGTTTAGACAGGACGAGAGAGGGGTGCAATTATAGGAGCGTGCATCTATCCGGTCCCCAAGAAGTATAGGACAAAACCTTAAGTAGGTTCAGGGCCTTAGAGCACTCAACCCGGACGTAAGAGATATGGGCTGACCAAGGCAAACGAGTGTCAAAGACTAACTCCAAGAGCTTTGCGGAATCCCTGTACACAATGGGATGACCATAAAGCGACAAAGAGGGATGATGAACGACATGCTTCCGAGTAAAAGTCATAGCACAAGTCTTAGACGCAGAGAATTTGGGCCACTGATCATGGCTTCAAGACGACATGGCATCAATCGCAAGTTGAAGCCGGCGCTGAAGGAGAGGCGAGTCATCACCCTGACAGCAAAGGGTAAGATCATCGACATAGAGAGCGGAGAAGATGCCCGAAGTTAGAGAGGAAAGAAGACCATTGAGGGCAACCAGAAAAAGAGTAGTGCTCAGAACACTACCCTGGGGCACACCTTCGTATTGCTGAAAAGAGGCAGAGAGAGCGGTACCAAGGCGCACCCGAAAGGAACGACGCGAGGAAGCTACGGAGAAAGAGAGGGAGATGACCACGAAGGCCAAAAGAATGAAACTGGGTTAGAATATGATATCGCCAAGTGGTGTCGTAAGCCTTTTCCAGGTCAAAAATAACAGCAACAACGGAGGTCTTCGCAGCAAAAGCAGTACGAATATAGACCTCCAAGTTCACCAGGACATCTGTCGTGCTGCGGCACTTCCGGAAACCAAATTCAGAAGGGAAGAGGTGGTGATGGTGTTCTAGGAACCACATCAGACGAATGTTAACCATATGTTCAAAAGAGTTTGCAGACACAACTTGTGAGGGCAATAGGGCGAAAGTCCTTAGGGGATGTTCCCAGAGTACCATCGGAGCCCGCCGCCATAGAACCGCAGAGGGCAGAACGAAGCAAAACGAGGTTCAAAGAGAGAGAAGGGATTGTTATAGGGAAGCCGAAGATGAGTGCAGAAATCCAAAGGACGAGACTCAAGGACAAGTTTAAGAAGAAGGAAAGATTGGGGAAGATGAAGACCAGAGCTAACAGAAGAAAAGTGGGAACCCAGTTCAGTAGCGACCTGCAACGGATCCACCACAAGAGTACCATGGAGGTGAAGGACCGGTGAAACATTGGGAACAAACTTGCCCGCTATCTTGCGGATACGCTTCCAGATCTCTGGCAGAGGAGTTTCGGACGTATTGGAGGAGACATAAGATGCCCAACATTCAAGTTTAGCCGTACGGATGGCCCTATGGGCCACCGCACTCGCCTTCTGAAAGAAAACAAAAGAATCGGCTGTCTGCTGACGGCGGTGTCTCTTCCGGGCTGCACGCTTACAGCAGACAGCCCGAGCACAGTCTGCATTCCACCAGGGAACGCACTTCCGTGGACCCCGAGAGGAAGAGCGAGGAATAGAGCGGAGGGCAGCGTCGAAGACAGTGATCTCTCCCTTCTGCCTCTCCCTCGCTCTCTCCTCCTTTTTCATGACAGAGACAGTAGCACTAAGGGTAAAGAGGTTCCAGTCCGCTGTCGCAAACTGCCACCTAGGGAAGGAGAGGGGAGGGCGAAAAGAGAAAAAGGAAACATGGATGGGGAAATGGTCACTGCCATGGAGGTCAAGAACCTGCCACGTGAAATCTAAGTAAAGAGAAGAAGAGCTAAGAGAAAGATCAAGACAGGAAAGGGTGCGAGTCCGAGAGTCCAAATGCAGGGGCTCACCAGAAATCAGAAGAGACAGGGAAGAGAGGATAAACGGCTCAAGAAGGCGACCCCGAGTGTTCGTCAGAACATCACCCCCAAGGGGAATGATGACAATTGAAATCACCCAGCAGGAGCATAGGCTCCGGCAAGGAGTCCAGTAAGTGTTTCAGATCAGGAAGAGAAAGCGGGACACTCAGGGGGAGATAAATGGAACAGTGCACCATTTTCCCACATAGATACGAGCAGCAGAAGAATGGAGAGACAAAGGAAAAAGTAAGGGGACAAAGGGAACATCAGAGCGAATCAAGAGAGCAGAAGAGTTAGGAGCCCCAGCAACAGCTGGGGGGGGGGGGGGAGAGAGAGAGAGAGAAAGGAAGAGCCACAAAAGCGACCAGGACGAGCACCAAGCATTGGCTCCTGGAGACAGACACAAAGGGGCGAAAACCGCGAAATCAGAAGTTGGAGTTCAAGGAAATTGGCGTAATAACCTCGAACGTTTCATTGAAGAATAGACATCGACGATAAGAGGAAGGACAACAACAGAGAACAAGGAAGAAACAAAGGTGAAAGAGCAACACAGCACATTAAAGAATGTCAGGGTCGGGATCAGGGTCAGCAAAGTCAGGGTTAGGTGGCATGGTTAAACTGAGCAAAGACGGAGGGAAGAAAGCGGGAGAACAGATCAGAGGTGGACGGGCGGGGTCCGGAGGAGGAGGAGGCAACCGAGAGTAGCAGTCAAGGACAGCAGCAGGAAGAGGGGGAGGAGAAAGAGGGGAGCGCACCTCAGCAAGGGCAGCAACCGAGAGGGGCCAAAGAAACCTACATAGCAGGAACAGGGGGCGCAACCACCGAAATGAGAGGGGATGGAGCGATAGAGGCAAAAGTAGGCGCCGAGGAAGAAAGCGAAACCTTCTTACCCGCCGGGGAGGAGGGAGAGGAGCCAGGCTTACGCTTTTGACTTAGAGACAGGTGTCCCAGCAACTACGTACCGGGCAACGGATTCTAGCGTCTCAACAGGAGAAGCTGAATGAGAACGCACACGACGACCGTTTGGAGAGCGATGGACACCAGCCCGCACCAAGAGGCGGCGGGGAGAGTCAAGAGACGGAGGGGAAGGATGGGAAGGAGGATCGGAGGGAGACGAGGAAGAAGACACAGGAGACAAGACAGATCGGGTAGAAAGAAGGGGAACCCCCAGGCAGAGTACCAGGAGGTAGACCCTTCGGGACAGAACTGAAAGGAACAGAGGAGAGGGCAGTGGGCGTATCAGGGACCACAGGCCCGGAAACGGTTGTGAGTCTGAGGAAGGTGGGAAGGATGAGGAGAGGAAGAGCGCAACACACGAGCATAAGAGATATTAGCATAAAGCGGGAGCTGGCGAACCTGGCGCCTCGTGTCAGGAAAAGATAAATGCTCCCGGTGCTTCAAGTTGAGGACGGCTGCCTCAAGCTTGTAATGGACACACGCACGGGAGAAGGTAGGATGGGCCTCACTGCAGTTGAGGCAACGAGCCTGGGGAGAAGTGCACTCCGACTTAGAGTAACCTTCGCCACCACACAAAGGACAGAGAGACAGTCCCAGAGCAGCAGAGGGCACCATGCCCAAACCTCCAGCACTTGTTACAGAGCCTAGGAGAAGGAATGTACTCCTGGACAGAGCACCTGGCACCAGCAAGAATGACAGAGGGTGGAAGGGTCCGACCATCAAAGGTAATCTTCACAACCAGAAGGGGTTCACGGTGACTACCACGAGGGGGACGAGTAAACATGTCCGCCTGGAGAATAGAATGGCCCTGGGCATCAAGGATATGTCGAATATCGTCGTGGCAGTCCCGCAGATTCCGAACACCGGTCGCAACATGGGGCGGAAGGAGAATAGTGCCAACACTGGCATTCAACTGAGCGTTCTTTGAGACCTGAACAGGGGTCTGCCAAGGCAGGATAAGGCAGCCAAGCGGGAAGCTGCATCCTGAGAAGGAGCAGCAACGACACGTGTACCGAGTCGAGTGGGGTTGAAGGTAACAGAGGCATCCAAGGAAACAACGAGATGTCGATGGAGGGAGAAATCATCAGGAGGCGCAGGATCAAGAGGGAGATCAAAATATTTGGCCCACGAAGCGGGACCAAACAAGGCTTGATAGGTATCAGAATGGGAAGGAATCGGGCGAGGGCGGCCGTGTCGTGCATGGCGTTGAGAACCCCCAGAGTAAGAGGGGGGTTAAAAGGAGCAGTAGTTACAACTAGAGACGGAGCCGTACCAGAGGACGAGGTAGTCACCACTGGGGGCTTGGGGCCAACCACAGAGGAGGGAGGGGAGCCGAGGGGAGGGGTCAGAATCTAAAGGAGGAGCAAGGTCAGGGCCCAATGCAGCAGAGGCTACAGACCCGGTCTTCCAACACGAACCGACTCGGGGGCTTGGTCGCTCACCCCACGAGCCTGAGAAGGTAAAGCAGAAACTGAAACATCGGTTAACATCGCTACGAAAAAGAAATATTCATTCACGAATGTTCCCCCACACCCACCATGGAGCCACAATTAGAGGCAGGACACCCAACAAGAAGCTATAGCCGATCATGCCTGGGCCTCCTAGGGGTGCATCACGAGTATACGCCCCACAACCGCCACCTTAAGAACCGACAGTCCGTCGAGATCGGGTTCAGTGACGAAACGGGGATTGACAATAAAAGGTTCCCCTCGCTATTGACGTTTGGTACTACAGTTCTACGAATGCAAGAGTATGCCTCCTCAAGCACCCAGGCGTCAAAATAGAGGAAGTTCAAAGAAATAACCAAAACAAGCAAAAGGTCGGCAGGAAACGACAAGCAAATAGGAGAAGAGGGGGGAGAAAAACGAAACAGAAGGGAAAGGAAAAGTCGCTCAGCACAATTGGAGGACGGCAGCAGGACCACAAGGCTACAAAAGGACAGAGGACTGCCCCAAGGAGCATCACACTCTGGCAACCGCCCGCTAAGCCCCCTCACGGCATCAACGAGGAGCGGGGAGGAGGGCCAAGCTTGTAAAGCATAAGGTAGTATTGATAAGGTTATTGAAAAAGATAAATTTGTTAGGTAGTCTTGAAAAGGTCGCTTTGTATGATCCCTCACAGGAAAAGATTCAGCTTGCCTCACGAGTGTCTGTCAGTCAGAGAGATTCAGCTAGCCTCTAAGAGTGTCCGTCAGTTAGGAAGAGATTCAGGTATTCTTGAAAATATCTATGGAAAACACCACCATGGAAGCCACTAACACTGTTCATCTATGCTACTTGTATCAGATGCATCGTCACTGAAGGCAGAAAACGATTCGTCTATGTATCATCTAAATATATTGTAGATAGCATAGGATTGCAATGGTGACACTCAGAGCTACAACTGGATACGCTCGCTGTATCGTCCTTATAGGTGCTATATCACTTGCATCCGACCTTTGTGTTAGGTCCTTATTGTGCATAGCTTCACCAATATTATGACCTTTATGATCTTAAAACAATAAGGTCTGAATTTCACCGACAGAGCACGATCTTTCAACACCACCTCAAACAGGTGTTTGGGAGCCAGAGGCGCGTGCGCCACCAATGGTTGCTTATTCAGTACTAACCCAGCCAGCAGCCCTAGGGCATTCTGGGAATTTTTTCCAAGATGGCTGCCTCTCACTGGAGGTCCTAAGAGTCCATTTCGTACACAACCAACCTCGTACACATTTAGAATTGGTACCGAAAAATCAAAGTTTTCTCGGTTGGCGCAGTTTCCCGCCGACCGAGAATACTTGGCGCAGTTAAGTGGTTAAACGGGTATGACCAATACATAATCTCGCGAGAGCCGTTTCCCACCGCCGGTTTTGGTGGTAAGAGAAAGGCCGTGGTGACATGCTACCCTTAAGAGCACGCAGCTTGTTACCAGTAACAGAAGATCAGTGATCCTGTCGCCGGGCAAAGATTGAGGAATGAATAACTGGGTAGAAGTCGAAATAAGGAACACCTTTGCGGAAAATGGGTCAAGTGCGGCTAGCCTTCTTCGCAACAGCATCAGCACTTCCATTTAAGGAAACGCCTATATGACTGGGAACCCAGCAAAACTCGACTGTCTGAAATCTACAGGAGATAAGAAACAGTCATTATTGAATTTCAACGACTACAGGATGGACAGGATTAGAGGACTCCAGAGCCATTAGGGCACTGTGAGTCTACTACAACAAAGGAAGATTGACAGCGAGAAAGCAGTTGACGAAGAGCATTCAAAATTACATAGAGTTCTGCCATGAAGATGCCTCCAGAGGTAGGCGACACATACAGGTGCAGTCAGGAAATACAACAGAGTAGCCTACATCATCGGCAGACTTGGATACATCTGTGAAGATGGAGATAAAGCAGGAGTGTGAATAAAAGTGAGCAAGGAAAATTCGTTTCAGAACTGTAGGAGGGGTAAAAGCTTTACTCATGTGGGGTCAAAACTTAGGAATAGGGACCCACTATAGGGGCAAAGATGGAATGACACAAGGAAAAACATTGGCAAGACGATCCGAAAGAGAGAACCTTGCCAGCAAGCCAGTCACACAGAAAGGGTAAGGTGGTGAAAGGGAACAGGGTCCACAGGAGGGGTAATGGTCAAAGTACGACATTAGTGAGAGTGAAGGTGTTGTAGGGACCGCGCAAAGTAGTGAAGACAGTAATGATCACACTGATCCTGTAGACACAGGATGCCGGTTACAACATACAGGCTCTGGGTAGGAATCAAACGAAAGGCACCAGAACTGAGGCGTAGCCTAGTACAGTGATGAGCATCAAGACGACGAAGAGTTGAGGGAAAGGCAGAAGTAAGTAATTATCAAAAAGAAGGCACCAAACTGGGAAGGTTATGTAGCACCATCAAATGTGTGGGATAATCAGAGGGCGCTAAATATCACCAAGGACGCTAATACGAGAACAGAAACGCATAAGGCGAACGATATCAAAAGTATCCGAGTCACCAAGAATACCATCGAGATACAAACGACCGCGAGGGACGGTCGGAAAACAAAACGCACGCTCGTCCCGGAAGTCAGGACATTCAACAAGGATGTGCACGACTGTAAGAGGGACAATGCAATTAGGATAATGTGCACTCTACATTATTAAAACAGTTAACACTGAAAAGCATCACTGAAAGTACTCAGAATATGGGGTAACGATGTGTATCAGTGCTATACCGACGGCTCTGTAGAAGAATGTGGACGATGTACCGAATGTGCATGTAATATATTTGAACACACACAGCAATGAAGCACGTCAATGACTGGGCAAGTACAACTCAAACCGAACTTGCAGGCATATACCTCGCCACTGAATTTTTAAAAGACAAAGGCAGTGGACTTATATACTTTGACTCGCAGAGTGCACTCCTGGCATTGAACGCACATAGTAGTGACACCCAGAAAATAGTCAGTGATATTCGAATGAATGTTTTAGCTGCTAAAGAAAACAGATTTGAAATTAAATTCCTATGGATACCATCACATGTTGGCATCTCAAGGCATGACACTGTTGATATGCTTGCAAAGACAGCCTGTAGAAAACCAGTGGTAGAAATTGATATGGGTGTTTCATTAGCAGTGACAAAGAGAATACTTAAACAAATATCTAATGCAGATCTCACCACCCTAACAAATTCACAAAGACCTGAAAGTTGTAGCATTAAATATTATGATGGATATCGTGAGGAGACATTCACATGTGTGACTAATAGAACAAGAACCTGGCAATGTGATGTTATAGTGGCCAGAATATGCTTGGGATATAGACGTATCTGGCAGCTTTCTCAAAACCCAAATGTCAAGTACACAATGTGTCAACTTTGTGAAAGAGAAACATGCACTCTCTTGAACATTATATTGTAGATTGACTGACTTTCGCCCTCCTGGGCTAAGGTATGCTGAACTGTGTAATTACTATACGAGTACTGGAACACTTGATATATTGGACTTGTACCCAAGATTAACCATGTAATGTATCAATTACTCAATGTATGTATGTGATGTAACTATATAACCTGAGCTTGTAAAAGCACCTTAATCACCTTCAGTGATTAAGCACTTAATTGCACACTAGTTTCTCTTTTACTCTGACAGGGAGAGATAGCTGATAGAGACAAATGCATGTGTATATATGTATATGTATGTATATATGTATATGTAGGTATATGTGTGTGTGTGTGTGTGTGTGTGTGTGTATGTATATGTATGTGAATAAAGTATATATGGAAGCTGATTGTTACAGCCCTATTGGGTCGCAACTGGGTTCTTTCTCTGATGTTGTTAGAGTTAGGGTATCCGGCCCCAAGCTAGTAGTGGCTTTCAAGGGGTGTGTTCCATAACGCAAGTAAATTAAAGGGGAAGGGATAAAACTGCTCTCTATTAAGTATATATTAGCACCACCACCATAAATAAATATATAAACAGTCACACACTGTTATTATTACTACACTTATTTACAATCACTTGTCTTCCTCCGAAGACTCAAGACGTTCACGGTGCTCAAGACGAGTGGTCCTGGTTCTCTTGTGGCCTCACGATGAATCCTTTGATTCCCTCGGCGAGTCTACCCCGGCCACAGGTCAGCCAAATCACAGTCCCACTGGGTGCACCGTCGTGGAGGCTGTCAACCACAAATCCAGCCTGTAGCTGCCAGGTTCCAATCAGCTCCGCTGGTTAGGCCACTCCACGGCCGATACTAGGGTTGCGAGCCCTAGGCAGGAGCCTCGTGTGATTCCACAGATCACCCTCCTCACCACAACACCCCAGTGGCTAGTCTTCTCCACTAGTCAGCCCCGGGTACGACAATCCCTGGATCTGCCACCTCACAGGCAGGCTAACACAACAGTGTTCATCCTGGGGGTGACTCACAGCTTCAGCAGCAAATGCGTGGAGGTTCTACGGCTGCCTTGGGTAGACTGATCCAACGTTCATTACAGCAGTCCCAGGTCGACTCTGTAATCAGACATGTCATCAGTACTTGTTACACTCTAGGGCACCTCACTCACAGGCTTAGACACAAACGCCCACCTATCCACTCCATAGATGGCGATGTCTAAGCGTCACTTCACCAGAAGTCAGCAGCGGCTGTGTTATGAGCTGATCAGGACGGGAAACCAGCCCCCGTGGCTGGTATATCTCGTCCTCACTAGATGGCGTCGTCCATTTAAAGGGGGTTTCGGGAGCTGACCCACAGATGGCGCGGTCGTCACTGCTCCGTGCTCGGACGCTGGGCTCGGGTTCGTAACACTGATCAGAATTACATTTCACCTTTGTAAATGCACATTAATGCCAAAATGCCAAAACATTCGGGCCAAAGGAGGAGCAGGGTCGGGGCCCAATGCAGCGGAGGCTCCAGAGCCCGGTCTTCCAACACGGACCGACTCGGGGGGCTTGGTTGCCCACCCCACGAGCCTGAGAAGGTAAAGGAGAAACAGAATTTAACATGAGGACAAAATAGAAACATTCATTCACAAATGTGCCCCCACACCCACCATGAAGCAACAGTTAGAGGCAGGACACCCAACAAGAAGCTATTGCTGATCACACCGGGGCCTCCTAGGGCTGTGTCGTGAGTATACGCCCCACAAACGCCACCTTAAGAACCGTCAGTCTGTCGAGATCGTGTTCAGTGATGAAAGGAGGATTGACAATAAAAAGTTCCCCTCGCTCTCGACTTTGGGTACTACAGTTCTACGGGTGCAAGAGTATGCCTCCTCAAGCACACGGGCGTCAAATTAGAAGTAGTCCAAAGGAATAACCAAAACAAGCAAAAGGTTGGCAGGAAACGACAAGTAGATAGGAGAAGAGGGGGGGGAGAAAAACGAAACAGAAGGAAAAGGAAAAGTTGTTCAGCACAATTAGAGAGGATAGCAGCAGGAGCACAAGGCTACAAAAGGGCAGAGGACTGTCCACTTCAGCAGCCGCCCACTAAGCCCCCCTCATGGCATCAACGAGCTGAACAGAGAAGGGGGGGGGAGGCAGAAGAGTAAGCAAGACAGCCATAATTGAGTTTAGACAGAATGAGAAAGGAATGTAAAGAGAGCAGCATACGCCTTTCTGCTCCCCAGGAAGTATGGGACAAGACCACCTTAGTAAGTTAAGGGCTTTGAAGCATTCAACTCGAAGGTAAGAGATATGGGGTGATCAAGACAAGCAAGTGTCAAAGATAAACCCAAAAAGTTTAACACTATCCTTTATAAAAGAGAATTACTATAAAGAGGACAGAGTGGGGTCGAAGAACGACCTGCTTCCGAGTAAAGGTCATAGCACAAGTCTTAGTTGGAGAGAACTTGAAGCCATGATTGGTGGCCCAGGACGACATGGCATCAATCGCAAGTTGAAGATGCCATTGCAGAAAAGGCGAGTCATCACCTTGACAGCAGAGGGTAAGATCATCAACATAGAGAGCTGAGAAAATGCCAGAGGGATGTGAGGAAAGAAGACCATTGAGGGTTACCAGGAAAATAGTAGTGCTCAGAGCACAACCTTGACGTACACCTTCGTATTGCCGAAAAGAGGCAGAGAGGTTCCCTTAGAATCTCATTCTAAGGGAACGACAAGAGAGAAAGATCTTTAGTTAGAGAGGGAGAGTGCCACGAAGGCCAAAAGAACAGAGTTGGAACAGAATGTGATATCTCCAGGTGGTGTCATACGCCTTTTCCAGGTCAAAAAGGACTGCAACCACGAAGGTCTTCACAGCAAAGGTTGTACAAACATAGACCTCTAAGTTCAGGAGGACATCAGTCATGCAGCAACACTTGCGAAAGCCAAATTGAGAAGGAGAGAGGGGGTGATAGCATTCCAAGAACCGTATCAGACTGACACTGACCATACATTTAAAGAGGTTGCAGACACAACTCGTTAAAGCAATGGAGCGAAAGTTTTTAGGGAATGACCACAGAGAACTAGGTTTTCAAATAGGAAGAATAACCGCCTCAAGTCAGTCCTCGGGAACTGATGACAACTCCCAGACACTGTTATAAACATTCAGTAAATACTGAAATGTGTATGGAGGGAGATGTCAAAGTATTACATAATGAATATCATCTGAACCCGCCGCTGTAGAACCGCAGAAGGCCAGGGCAGACTGGAGTTCTGAGAGAGAAAGGAGCGTTATAAAGAAGATGAAGAGGCGTTTGAAAATCTAAGTGACAAGATTCAAGAAGAGGCTTAAGAGTAAGGAAAGGAGGAAGAGGAGAATCGGAGCTAACAGTTGAAAAGTGTGAACCCAGTTCGGTTTTGACCGAGACTGGATCTGCCACAATAGAACCACAGAGGTGAAGAACTGGCAAGACATCTGGAAAAAACTTATCCACTAACTTGCAGATTTCCTCCCAGATCAGGGGCAGAAGGGTGTTAGACATAATAGTGGAAATGAAACATCTCCAACTCTCACTCTTAGTCGTACAGATGGCCCTACGGGCCACCACACTTGAATTTTGATGCAAAAGCAAAGAAACAGGCGTCCGTCAACATTGGTATTTCTTCTAGGCCGCACGCTTACAGAGGACAGCCTGAGCACAGGCTGCATTCCACCAGGGAACGCACTTCTGTGCACCCCGGGAGGTAGAGCGAGGAACAGAGCTGAGGGCAGCATCAAAAACTGTCATGAAAGGAGGAGGGGGGCTCGGGAAAGAGGAAAATCAGAGAGGTTGGAAAGAGTAACACAAAAGTAAAGAGGTTCCAAACAGCCTTGTCAAACTTCCACCTAGGGAAAGAGAGGGGAGGGTGAGAAGAAAAGAAAAGTGAGAAGGATGGGGAAAAGGTAACTTATGTAGGTCATCAAGAACCCGCCAGGTGAAATCCATATAAAGAGAAGATGAGCAGAAAGATCAATACAGGAAATGGTGGGAATCAACATGAGTGGGTTCACCAGAATTCACTAGTTATAAAGGAAGAGAAGTGAGCACAAATGGTTCAAGAAGGCGTCCCCGGGTGTTTGTCAGAATATCTCCCCAGAGGGTATGCTGACAGTTAAAAACATCAAAAAGGAGCACAGGCTCTGGTAAAGAGTCCAACAAGTGTTTAGGATCATGAAGAGAAAGCGTAAAATTTGAGGGGAAATAAACGGAACAGACTGTATACCATTTACTCACAAAGATACGGACCACAAAACACTGAATGGGCGACTGAAAAAGTTGAGGGATGAAGGGAATATCAAGACAGATCAAGAGAGCAGTCGAGTTATGTGCAGTAAAAGCTGGAGGGGAAACGAGAAAGTAATAACCACGCCAAGTAAGTTTTATTGTTTTCTTTTGGGAGGGAGTTCTTTGGTTGTTCTACCTCTTCCCCTCACTTCATTACACACACAAATCACAATAGCGTGATGCTTCAATGAACAAATCCACAAGGGCCGTGACGAGGATTCGAACCTACGTCAGAAGAGGTAGAACGGCCTATTGACATAGCTAGAGTGCATGGGGGAGTTGTGTAAAACCCTGGTTTGTGTCTCGGAGAGGCTGCAGGATTCAAGTTCAGTAAAACTTCTGGTTTCAACTCATTTTACCATGTTGTAGCTCAGTCGATAAGGCAGCGTCTGGGATGATCTCGGACGTAGGTTCAAATCCTCGTCATGGTCCTTGTGGATTTGTTCATTGATGCATCACGCTATTGTGATTTCTGTGTGTTTTTGACAATATTCAAATGATTCTTATGCTGTATGAATCCTAATGTGCTTTATTAGATTTGATTTTTGTGAAAAGTCTTCTTGACACTCTGAACAGTGATATGGTTTCTCTCCTGTATGAATCCTCATGTGTGTTATTAGATTTGATTTTTGTGAAAAGTCTTTTTGACATTCTGAACAGTGATATGGTTTCTCTCCTGTATGAATCCTCATGTGTTTTATTAAAGATGATTTTCGTGTAAAGTTTTTTTGACATTCTGAACAGTGATATGGTTTCTCTCCTGTATGAATCCTCATGTGTGTTATTAAAGATGATTTTTGTGTAAAGTTTTTTTGACATTCTGAACAGTGATATGGTTTCTCTCCTGTATGAATCCTCATGTGTGTTATTAGAGATAATTTGTGTGAAAAGTCTCTTTGACATACTGAACAGTGATATGGTTTCTCTCCTGTATGAATCCTCATGTGTGTTATTAGATTTGATTTAAAGTCTTTTTGACATATTGAACAGTGATATGCATTCTCTCCTGTATGAATCCTCATGTGCTTTATTAGATTTGATTCAAGTGAAAAGTCTTTTTGACACTCTGAACAGTGATATGGTTTCTCTCCTGTATGAATCCTCATGTGTGTTATTAGATTTGATTTAAAGTCTTTTTGACATATTGAACAGTGATATGCATTCTCTCCTGTATGAATCCTCATGTGCTTTATTAGATTTGATTTGTGTGAAAAGTCTTTTTGACATACTGAACAGTGATATGGTTTCTCTCCTGTATGAATCCTCATGTGTGTTATTAGATTTGATTTAAGTTTAAAGTCTTTTTGACATACTGAACAGTGATATGGTTTCCTTTCTCTGTGAACCCAAATGTGCCTTATTAGAGATGATTTTTGTGAAAAGTCTTTTTGACACACTGAACAGTGATATGGTTTTTCTCCTGTATGAATCCTTGTGTGTGTGTTATTAGCCATAATTTATTTTTTAAGTCTTTCAGACACATTCTACAGTGATATGACTTTTCTCCTGAATGGTCACTTATATAAATTTTGATATTTTTGAAAGTAGTTTAGACAATGTATTTATTTTTTTTCTCTAAATGTTTTGTATGCTATTATGCAAGATGTTTTCATAATATAATTTTGAACATTCAACATTGATGACATTTTTCTTTTGAATAAATATTTGTACAGTTTTCTTGATTGTATAAACCTTTACAGCTATTTGATCCAAAAAGCAAGTATTATCTAATGAAATATTCTACATTTCATTAGTTAAGTCTTGTAAACAATTATTATTAGTATTTGTCTCCTTTATAAATTGTTGTGTTCTTTATAAATCTTAGTAATATATTTGATATATTTTAAATGCATGAGTTTTTATTTATTACTAAAGCAAATATTGTTAAGAGATGCCAAAAACACTTGGACTGTCGGATACATAAATAATTCAAGTAACTACATAGCAATCAGTATAGAGTAACCAGAATAGAGCACACAGGTTATAGTGTTAACTCTGTTGTCAACAGATGGCACTCAATATCAGATATGCAATTGGAATAATCTAACTTTTGTAGGAATATAAAGCAATTTAATTACTTGTCAAAGACACAAGAGAATGGAAAAAAGTTACAATATGTAAACCACTGGTATTATTCATAAATAGTATGATAATATTGTGCTTATTATATTATAAAATGTGCTAGACAAAATATACTCTACAATATTTCCTGTGAAACAGCAAGTGTAAAAGCAAACATACAAATCTACGTCTCCACATGCGTTCACCAGCAGGAAAGTTAAGTGTCCGTGTATAACTTTGTAAACATTACAAACAAATCCTGTGGCATTTTTTTTTTTTAAGATTTAGCAAAATGTCTTTGCATAGGAAAACTAAATATATTATAAATTTATTTATAATTATACTGTTTTATCATACTGTACATATAGCAACAGCAGAGAGGGATGGTTTATTATAAATACAGCCACAGTATTAAGATGTTTCACTACAGAACCTTATTACAAATATGACCACAGAATTTGGGATGTTTAATTATAAACATAACCACAGAACTGATGGATGTCTTATTATAAATATAACCACAGCACAAGAGTCAGGTACAGTGGACCCTCATGTGGTTTGTCATTTGCAAACATATATGTATGTGATTTTTACAAGAACTTACTGATCCAATGTACCATGCACATTGTTATTTTTAAATCCCCTATACATTCATGTAAATATGTAAATAAATAAATAAATTCTGAGCATTAAGAACACTGATATATTATCTTATTTGGAGAGCCTTTTGAGCTTAAGAGCAAATTACCTAAGAAAAAAATCATAATTACTATACAGTATAAAGATTATTTATTTTAAATGCTTTCTCAACATTTACAATGGCTCACATAGGAGAAACAGTATGTAATGTTTTAAAACTGAAAATATATATTAAACTTTTTTATATTAGAACCTGATAATAAAAATAATTAATTTGAAAATCTTAAAATGTTTTCTTGCCAAACAATAGTATTAAAAACAATACTGTACCACATACACAATGAACTAATAAATACTGAGATTTTAAAATTAATGATACACCAAATTTAATTTAAATACACATTTCCTTTGTTACCATAGTGCATGAGATGTTAATAATGCATGACATATTGATAATACATGTAGTCATTCACATGAGTGTGCTGAAGACAGTCTTACTCATCTACATGTAGTATTTCTTACACCATAATGTGTTTCATAATGCTGCTGACAACATGTATGCAGTATATCTGACACTGTGTGTGGATGCTGGCACTGCAGGTATTATTCAATACCACTGGGTCCTGACACTGCAGGTATTATTCAATGCCACTGGTTTCTGGCACTGCATGTATTATTCTTCTGGTGACCGTAGGAGCTGTGAAAGAAAAGATTAAGAGATTACCAAGTCGTTTTAAGTCAACAAATACCAAATACAGAATCATTGAAATCTAGTCAAGATTTCCCAAATAGGATTATTTTTAATAATTCCAATACTATAATGGTTCTTTCTCCAAATAAAACAAAGATATACAGTATAGGTAAAATATATCAGCAAGCAGACTTCAAACAGGTACGAATCCCTGCGCACAGGAATCTTAGCAGATACAGTATATGGAAAATGGCAAACATAATTCCAATCTACAAAAATAGTATCCGAGAAGACCCTCTAAATTATAGACCCATATCATTAACAAGTATGGTAGTTAAAACATTAGAAAAAAATAGCTAACACCAAATGGGTTGATCCATTGTTGTTAACACAACATTGGGTAGAACACCTGGAGAGTACAATAATGACATCATAATGGACAGACGGTATGGTTTTCGAACAGGAAGATCCTGTGTAACAAATCTACTTAGTTTTTATGAATCACAGAGATTCTACAGGAAAGAGATGGTTGGCCAACTGTCTATCTGGACCTAAAAGACCAGCATTGATGTAATGAAATGCCATTTTCTGGGTGAGACCAGAGGCTCCCTAGAGCTATCCGGACTGATATGAGCATATTAGACCGTGGCATCAGCCAAGTGAATGGAGTTCTTAGGCCTAACAGGGACCACAAACCAGAACCTAGGCCCCCCCTCAGAGAGGCACGAGGAGCAATGGCCTATAGAAAGCCTTGTGAGGTTGGAAGCATTCTATGTCTGCCATCAACCGAGACAGGCACACAAGAAAGGGTTTGTTTTGGGGTACCTACCTATCTGGTTACAAAATTGCTACTGAAAGCCAAACTGTTGAGAAGAACTCTCCAAACTAAAAACTAACAAACGAGCATGATGTCACAACCATCTCCGTGCCGCTGTCAGTGCAGCTCCCACCTTCCGCAGAAGGGGGAATGGGGAGCTCCAGACCTCCCACACCAGCTATCATCCCCAAGTTCAGAGGCTGGATGTCAAAAACTGCGAAAAACCTCTAACCAGAGGAAGGGAGGGTTGCCGGGAAGACTTCGGGTCTAACCCAAAAAATGGCGTTTCATTACATTCAACGCTGGTTTTCTGGGGGAGCCCCTTTGGCTCCCTGGAGCTACTTAACCAAAGATAAAAACAAGAGGGACTTTCCCGGGAGGTGGTTGCCACTCGCTCCAGGGACACCATCCAAGCGCCCAGTTCCAAGAGAAGCCGGACCTGGGACAAAGAAGTCATCCGAAAGCAGGAGCAATAGACCCAGGGGTTCAGATTGAACAAGTCCAGAATGTACCGCATTGTCTGCACAGTCTCTTTTCAGAACCGGAAACAGGTGGGAAACCAACCTGAGGGATGAGGACTTTTGTCCACACCCAAGCAAACCCACTCCAAGGTGACCCAACAGAGAGAAAGCCTGCCCTGCCAGCTCCGAGCCCCCCGAAGAAGGAGGGGCCACCCAATGCCACCGCAAGCCGCATGAAGCGACCTGAAAAGCCGACAAATCGTGGGACCAGGCGCGAGCAAACTGCACGAACCTCTTCCTCCCAATTGCCTCGTCAATAAGATGACCAACAAAAGGGCCGAAGCCCCTTATTTAAAGCTGATAGATGAGCAGAGCGATTACCGCGCCAACCAGACGACGTCAGCCCGGAAGGCTGTTCCGACTCTGAAATTGGCACCACTGGCATACCACGATAAGAGCAACCTCGAGCCCTGGGCATGACCCTTTTGGGAAGAAACCCCACGGGCCCCCCCTAAGAACCAAAAAGTCCGACATGGGACGACAACTAGAAATCTCCGTTTGCAGAAACTGCACCATCGAATACTGTGCAAAAAGAAAGGTCAAAATGGGCAGAGAAAACCTAAGAGCCAGAGCTCAAGCGGATTCTAAGGATTGAGCAAGCACCGCCTGATGGCACCCAAAACGAGAAGCAAAAAACAGAGAGACTGCCTCCCTTAGGATTGGCACAAACAGCTTCAACAAGGCAGCCGACGCCCGCACCACTGCGACCAATGCACCAGAACTAGGATCAGCAACCAATGCCTCCATGTCCTCCTTAAGCCAGTCCGAAGACAGCTTGAGAAGGGAAAAGAAACGCAAGACCGAAGCCTAATGGTCACGGATGAGTAAGTCCTCAGCAACCAGGGCAGCCGAAAGGGAGGGAACCTGTACGCAAAGTTACACAGGCCGACATTCCAAAGAAGGGCAGGGACTGTTACGAACCCGGATCCAGCGTCCGAGCCAGGAGCAGTACCGCCAGCGCCATCTGTGGGTCAGCTCCCGAAACCCCCGCCAAACGGACGACGACACCTGGTGAGGACAAGGTGTACCAGCCACAAGGGCCAGTTTCCAGTCCTGTGCAGCTCACAACACAGCCGCTCCTGACCTCTGGTGAGGTGGTGCTCCGACGACAGCGCCATCTATGGACTGGATACGTCAGGTGTTTGTGCCCGAACCCGTAAGTGAGGTGTTTTAGTGTCCCAGTTATTGATGACGTGTCTGCTTACAGAGCCGACCTGGGACTACTGTGATGGGAGTCGAGTCAGTCTACCCGAGGCAGCCAGTCTCCATACCTTGAACGTTGCTGCAGCTGTTGTGAAGTCGTCCCCCCGGAAGAACACTGTGGTGTGTTAGCCTGCCAGTGGAGTGACAGTAAGAGGATTTACCCGGGACCGACTGTTGGAGACGATCATCCACTGGGGTACTGAAGACAGGAGAGTGATTTGTGGTGTCACACGAGGCTCCTGTCTAGGGCGTTCCCCTTTTATCGTTCGTGGAGTGGCCGTACCAGCCTTGTTGGCTCAGAACCTGCCAGCAGACCAGCTGGACATGTGGTTGACGGCCTCCACGGCGGTGCCCCCAGTGGACCTGTGTTTTGGCTGACCTGTGGCCAGGGTAGGCTCAACTTCTTTGGAGAATTCGTTGTGTGGCCACGAAGAAAGCACCGAGGACTCAGCACCTAGCTTCTGGATCCAGAGTCTTCAGCAGAAGACTATATTGTGGATTAATCCCCTTGTCTAGTGTTAATACCCCTCCCCCTTGTGCACTCTTTTATTTTATATATTTAATCGGTGATGGTGCTAATTATAATATTAAGTTCTTAACTTTCTTTCCCTACTCCCTTTTAAGTTACTTGCGTCACGGATCTCATCCCTTGATAGCCACTACTGGCTTGGGAACGGATATATATATCTTCCTCTAACAACATAAGAGTAAGGACCCCGTTGCGTCCCGAGAGGGCCGTAACATAATTGGCATCCCCAGCGGGATCCGTCCCCTTGTTAAGTATGTTTGACAGGGGTGGTGAAGTGGCGTAATCCCTGTATATAATTCCCCCTGTGTGAGACGATTGTGACGTTATACGTCCTGGGCGGTGCTCAAGAGTGACTAAGTGCGATTTTGTGCAGTGCGGTGCTCGCCGTGATTAAGCGATTAAGTGCAATATTGAGTAGTGCGGTGCTCAGTGATTCAGTGTAATATTGTAGAGCGAAGGGTTCGCTTGGATTCAGTGCAATATTGGGTAGTGCGGTGCCCGAAGTGATTACGTGCAATATTGGCAAGTGCAGTGCTCGGTGCATTAAGTGCTAACGTGTAAGCAGTGTGTTAAGTGCTAGTTGAGTGTTCCATCTGTGACAATGGCAGAAAAAGCTACCATCGATGATCTGGACGATGTTCAGGCTTTTCTGAACAGAGTGGACTGTCTTGCCAGATTAAAATATCTGAACAAACCAGAGCTTGTACTAGTGAGCGCCTACCTGGAGATCAAGATCCGTGCCAGTGATTCCCGTGTGGAGATCTTGTCCAAGGTTCACCGGCACCTGAAGGCAGAAGAGAAACAGGAAGGCGAGACTCCTAGTACAAGGGAAGGCGAGGACATAGCCCCCACGGAAAAGGACGATAAGGGCAGCGACATTGACAGTGATGCAGGTGAGCTTAATATCAGCTTCCTAACAGTCAAAATGCGTGCCCTAGAGATAAATCGTAAAATAGAATGGAAGAAATTAGAAATGGAACGAGAGAGACAAGATAAAGAATTAGAGATGAGACGTTTAGAATTAGAAGAAAGGAAAGCAGAAAGAGAAAGAGAAGAGAAACGAGAAAGAGAAAGAGAAGAAAGAGAAAGAGAAGAGAAACGAGAGAGAGAAGAACGAGAAAGAGAAAGGGAAGAGCGAGAAAGAGAAGAGAAAAGAGAAAGAGAAGAGCAAGAGAGAGAAGAGAAACGAGAAAGAGAACAGCGAGAGAGAGAAGAAAACGAAAGACAGAGACAACATGAACTTGAAGTATTACGATTAGGCGGTGGTCGGAGGCCAACAACGGACACCAGCGGTTTCGATCCGGTAAGGAATATCAAAATGGTCCCCAAATTCAACGAGAGAGAAGTTTCGAAGTTCTTCGCAGCCTTCGAGAAAGTCGCTGCCTCTTTGGAGTGGCCAAGGGAAAATTGGGCCATCATGATACAGTCAGTCTTGACTGGGAAGGCCCAAATCGCCTACTCTACGTTATCCCTTGACGACTCCGGCGATTACGATAAGGTGAAGAAGGTTGTGCTCATGGCGTACCAGTTGGTACCTGAGGCATATAGACAGAAGTTTAGAAACCTGAAGAAGACCTCAGAGCACACTTTCACCGAATTCGCCACCATCAAGGAGCGACTTTTTCAAGAATGGTGTGCCTCTCGGAAGGTGGAGACCAAGGAAGACCTCGAGCAGCTGATTCTGCTCGAGGACTTCAAGGATTGTTTGTCTGGAGACCTGAAGACGTACTTAGAGGAACAGCAGGTAGAGACCTTGAGTGCGGCAGCCACCATGGCTGAAGAGTATATCCTGACGCACAGACCTTCTGCTAAGTACGTCCCAAGGCATTACCAACGCCGTTTTGACAGACCTCACGACGAAGAAGAAGAAAGACCCGTCCCACAAAGTGCTAAGAAGACGCCCCCAAGTAGCCCTCGAAGAACAAGTCCTAGCAGTCCGAAACACCGGAGCCCGAGGAGGAATATGGTGTGCTGGACTTGTGGGCAGAAAGGGCATATAGCTGCAAGGTGCCGAGGCAGAAGAGGTGGCAGCGCACATAGGGAGGTGATGATGATGAGCTGTGTTACACCATCAGCAGGAAACCAGTCTACGACGACGCAGGAAGGACCAAGTTTGTTTGCCCCCCACACTTCAAGCGGGTATGTAACGAGTGATCATACTGGTAGATCAGTTGTAGTGCTCAGAGATAGTGGAGTAGCCCAGTCCCTGATCGTGAAGAACTCGTTACCCGAGGGAGTAAGTGTGGACGGCAGATAACAGGTTGTCCTGGTTGGGTTTCCTAGGACGCAGTACATCGCCCCCTAAGTGCCAGTACATCTCGACTCGCCTTATTTCAGCGGCACATGTGCGTTGGCAGTAGTCGATACCCTCCCTGTGGCTGGGATTGACGTGGTACTAGCCAACGACTTGGTGACAGATTGGAGCATCAATCTTCCCAAGGTCGTGGACGAGTCTACCGGAACAGCACGGTCTGAGGTAACAGGCAATGGTAATATCCAGGTAAAGATAGACCCGGATCTGAGCATGTCTAATTTGTCCTCTCACCCGCAGATCGACAGCTATCTAGTAGTGTCTCCTGATTTTTCTCTCGCCAAGAAATATGAGGTTACGATGGCAGAAGTACCTGAGCTAGAAGAGAGGCCTTGTGTGCAGGCACCCACGGATACCAACGAGTCTGGAGCGAAGGCGGATGTGTGCTTGCGGTATGGCAAGTTACAGCGTGTAGTGAACCAGCCAGAGATTCCCCAGACGTCAGAGGTATGTGAGGTGTGTTCAAAAGGTCTAGCGCCCTCTTCAGTCCAAATCAGGCTAATGGATGTAGCCGTCTATGAACATTACAGGCTCAGGAAGCTTATCCCTCAGGTGACCAAATGTTTCCTAGCAGTATTTTGTTTTATTCTCGTTTGTGCTCTCAGTGAGGACCGGTGGACGACCCGACGAATGATGGCTCCCATGAACATCGTGAAGAAGTCCCAGGGATTGGAGATTTGTACTGCAAGTGTTGCAGTTGAAGAAGGGACCTGGAAGGTGATGGTTGATACAGGAGGTACGACATGTGATAATCTGAGTGACTGTTTCCGACAGGTTGACACCCCCCGCGTGATTGCTGAGCCTCAACACAGCGTTATGCGGAACGTTGGTCGACCTAACGGTGGCAGAGCGAATGCCACCTGCGACGTACGAACAGCCCCGTTGGGACTAGGTGTGGACCTAGTAGAGTATGCTGTAAGTACTGTTTTACCCGCTGTCGCTATCACTCTGAATTATCAGACCCCTGTATTCCAGGTTCCTGTCTCCCTGAAGGACCATCGGACCGGCACCAGAAATGCCGTCTGTGGTCAGCCATCATCGGTGCCACGACATAGGGAAGTGTCGAGTCGCCCCTCATCGTATCTACGCCGATCCTTACTCGAGAGATGTGAGATGATGCCCCTGCTTGACATCGCAGTGGAGACGTGGAAGGTTGCGTCAGGCAGGTCATCGCCTGCCATTTTCAAGCTCCCTTTGTGCCAGGGTTTCTCAGTAGAAATGTTCTGTGGACAAGACAGCCTCATCACTCCATTGCATAGTATAAGTCCATTTGGAGTTGTGTCGCCGTACTAATTTGGTTTGTGTGTCTTTTTATAGAACCCCAAACCAAATTCTTTTTGGTGGGGAGGTGTTACGAACCCGGATCCAGCATCCGAGCCAGGAGCAGTACCGCCAGCGCCATCTGTGGGTCAGCTCCCGAAACCCCCGCCAAACGGACGACGACACCTGGTGAGGACAAGGTGTACCAGCCACAAGGGCCAGTTTCCAGTCCTGTGCAGCTCACAACACAGCCGCTCCTGACCTCTGGTGAGGTGGTGCTCCAACGACAGCGCCATCTATGGACTGGATACGTCAGGTGTTTGTGCCCGAACCCATAAGTGAGGTGTTTTAGTGTCCCAGTTATTGATGACATGTCTGCTTACAGAGCCGACCTGGGACTACTGTGATGGGAGTCGAGTCAGTCTACCCGAGGCAGCCAGTCTCCATACCTTGAACGTTGCTGCAGCTGTTGTGAAGTCGTCCCCCCGGAAGAACACTGTGGTGTGTTAGCCTGCCAGTGGAGTGGCAGTAAGAGGATTTACCCGGGACCGACTGTTGGAGACGATCATCCACTGGGGTACTGAAGACAGGAGAGTGATTTGTGGTGTCACACGAGGCTCCTGTCTAGGGCGTTCCCCTTTTATCGTTCGTGGAGTGGCCGTACCAGCCTTGTTGGCTCAGAACCTGCCAGCAGACCAGCTGGACGTGTGGTTGACGGCCTCCACGGCAGTGCCCCCAGTGGACCTGTGTTTGGCTGACCTGTGGCCAGGGTAGGCTCAACTTCTTTGGAGAATTCGTTGTGTGGCCACGAAGAAAGCACCGAGGACTCAGCACCTAGCTTCTGGATCCAGAGTCTTCAGCAGAAGACTATATTGTGGATTAATCCCCTTGTCTAGTGTTAATACCCCTCCCCCTTGTGCACTCTTTTATTTTTTATATTTAATCGGTGATGGTGCTAATTATAATATTAAGTTCTTAACTTTCTTTCCCTACTCCCTTTTAAGTTACTTGCGTCACGGATCTCATCCCTTGATAGCCACTACTGGCTTGGGAACGGATGTATATATCTTCCTCTAACAACATCAGAGTAAGGACCCCGTTGCGTCCCGAGAGGGCCGTAACAGGGACGAACAAACAAGCAGTGAAGCGTTCAATCTCGCCCCCCGGGTAAACCTGAACAACCGTCAAGGCCTCTCGCCACTCAAGCATGTGGGACCGACAGAACGAATGCCATGCCGCCATTGAAAATATAGGCTATTCTGCCAAAGAGGACGACTCCAGAACCTCGTAACGCACCCAGTAAGGAAAGGAAAAACCAATCACAAATGTGGCAGGATCCATTATTGAGGCACAATCCAGGTCATGCAGGAGATGGCCTCGAGCCGCAATGGCCTCCCGCACCTAATGGGGCGCGATGCGGGAGGCCGAAAACCTCCGGAAGTGAGGGACAGAAGTACCAGAGGTATCCCGGGGAGGGGTTGATGCTATATCAAAATCGTATAGGGAGGGAGGGGATAAGAAAACCCCACCCCCCTGCAACAACAAGCCTCGCTCATAGGGTACCAACACCCAAGCGGGGTCAAATGGAGCCCAAGCCCCCCATGTCAACCCCTCCTTTGCCTCGGGAACCTCCACATTAGGACCCGGGGCCAAGTCGTCCTGCAAACCCTGTGCCTCAAGAGATAAGACAGAGTCCACCGGAAAAGTTGGAACAAACAGGGGCCCATTGGTCACGCCCAGAAGCACCGGCTGGAGAAAAAGGCTCGAATGCCTCCGTCATCACACCAGAAGGAGCATCCCCTGAAACTGCTCGAATCTCACCACCAACTAAACCCTGCCCCGACTCTGAAACCCTTAGACACTTCAGAACTGGGTGCAGAGGGTCGAGGAACAGCAGGGGAAGGACAAGGGAGGCATGGACGAAACAAAGTTGAGGCGATAACAACCCCAAGTTTGAGTCCCTATATGCAAAACCGGGCAGGCTCAGGGCATCCGGGTTAGTAACCAACCCAGCGCACTGCAGCAACCTAAAACACGCATGCAACGCCAAAGCTGCCTGCACCCGAGTATCAAGATCACTGGATTGGATGAACTGGAGTACAAGCAAGGAACACCACTCGCAGGACTCCGGGTCAAAGGTGTTACGGACCCAACAGGCAGCATGAGGGAGGCACAAATTGGCGATTGTCACCCTGAGACAAGGGGACAGAGCAACCCTCAAACTCACACGAAGTGAGATGGGACCCAGAGGATGCATCCATCGGACCACAGAGCCCTAAAGGGGATTTCCAGGGCCCTTAGATGCTCTGCTAAGGGAAGCCCAGGCAAGATACTGATAACCGGCACCCCAAACTATCCAGCGAACTACTAACAGTTGAACCCTCGGGATGTGTACACTCACAGGGACCTAGTAGGACCACCAATTTATATAGAAGGGGTACCAACACCAAGGGGCAGACCCCTACCAGGCAGTTAACAAAAATAAAAGGAAACTCCCGCATGAGGGACAACGACCCAGATGGAACATAACCGATCGCTATAATCTGGTGAAAACTAGCTGCACAGTACCTTGCACCCCTACCAGTGACAAAAGAAGTGGTGCAAGAAACACCCCAGCAGACACCAATGGCGGGCAATTACCGAGAAGCAAAAGATTCCACAGAGGCAGACCCCAAGCGACTTGTGGAAGATAACCCCAAGCCACAAGGGCAATACCTACTGGGCACCTAGGGAAAGGAACCCTAGGCATATGCAGCCCCGAGTACTTGTGAAATTACTCCTGGTTAACACACCACCACAGGACAGGACCACACCACAAGGCACAGCACTGTTAATGACTTGAGCACGATCAGGGCATTAGTCAATGGAGTTCAGCCTACCGGGGACCACAAACCAGAACCTGGCCCCCTCAGAGAGGTACAGGGAGGAATGGCCCTGGAAAACACCCCATAGTTGGGGATTTTCCTTATCTGCCATCCAATAGAGTTAGGCACCCAGAGAAGTAGGCATAACAAAACAGACCCCACATGGTAAGAAAACTGCAACCAAAAACCCACCAGTCCCAAGTTAACAAGGGAAACAAGCAAACATCACACTTTGCCGTCGCACCACTCATAAGCGCAGCCATCCCCTCCCCGCTAGGGTGATGGGGGAGCCCCGGACCCCTTGTGCCGGCTACCTAGCAATCCAGTTCGGAAGCTAAGCATCCAAACAATGCGAAAAAAAACGTCAGCAGGAGGGAGGGAGGGAGGGTAACTGGGAGCCTCCAGGGATCACCGAGAACTTTTCGACCTACAAAAGCACTGCGCCCGAATATTGACCCAAGAAATGGCAAACACGGCAGCCAAAGCAGCAAACTTTCTAACGTCATGGGCGTGCGGACAGATAGCAGGCTGGCTAGACTTAACCACCATGCTGTACGGCCATAATAAATGACAATTCTGTGGTGCGCCGAAAATAAATTCTGTGCAAAAAATTATTTTCTCTTCTTATATTGTAGCCTCTGATCATGGTAAAAAAAATTAAATATTGTATGTGACATACTATAGCCATGATGGAGCTGAGAAGTTGAGCAAATTATGGGTGCTGAGCGATGAAGCCCTCAGGGTCATTAGCAGACGCCACCTCACTCCCTCTTTCACCAACACCTCACTCGGCAACAATCCTTCTCCCAACATACTCCTTTTGCTGTTATTAAACTATATACACACATCATATACAGTATAAGATTCTACATTTGTTTTCACCATAGTGAACCACTAAGCTAGTATGCTGAGTCCAGACAATAACAGGTTGCCACACAGAATCAGCAGACGATGCTACCTCCCTCCCTCCCTCACCAAGATTACTCCTCCCACCATACTGCGAACAGGGCTAATTATCACCACAATCCTGCTATTATCAGAATCCTGGTCACTAAATCCTGTAAATTAATAATTTTCCACAAGTTTATTCTGTAAAGGAACATGACAAGTCATTTCAAGATTATAAGATGGACCAAACAATGGTAGGGTGCTGTGGCTACCTGCATAGTGCTGTGAACATCTTGAACAGAACATGTGAACATAAGAATAACGGTAATTGCAGAAGGCCTATTGGCCCATATGAGGCAGCTCCTATTTATAACCTCCCACTCATATACATGTCCAACCTATCCCACAACAGCATTGTGTTCACTGATATCTGGAAATTGTACACAGTCTTTATCACAGTCAGGCTCCTCTCTAATACTATCATGGCTAAATAATACCAGTTACATATATGTTGTGACAATTTTAGGCGATGCCGTGGTCACAAGCTGAACAGCGATGCTGTTAGCTCATGCTGTACTCACCTAATTGTGCTTGCAGGGGTCGAGCTCTGGCTCTTTGGTCCCGCCTCTCAACCGTCAATCAACAGGTGTACAGGTTCCTAAGCCTATTGGACTCAATCATATCTACACTTGAAACTGTGTATGGAGTCAGCCTCCACCACCTCACTTCCTAATGCATTCCATTTGTCAACCATTCTGACACTAAAAATGTTCTAATATCTCTGTGGCTCATTTGGGCACTTAGTTTCCACCTGTGTCCCCTAGTGCGTGTGCCCCTTGTGTTAAATACCCTGTCTTTATCTACCCTATCAATTCCCTTGAGAATCTTGAATGTGGTCATCATGTCCCACCTAACTCTTGTGTCTTCCAGCGAAGTGAGGTTTAATTCCCATAGCCTCTACTCGTAGCTCATACCTCTCAGCTTGGGTACTAGTCTGGTGGCAAACTGTGTGCCATCCTTGGTTGATAACTCAGTACTGAGGCTCTCACACTTTAAGAATGTTGCCAACGATTTTCTTTAAAAATGAGGTCTGTTTAAAGGAGTCCTGAGACACAGGATGTGAGCCTCGTATACCCGCAGAAGTATTGAATCGCTCCCTATACCTAAGAACGCCACTCTGCGCACCCCCTGGTTGATACCTGGTTGATGGAGTTCTGGGAGTTCTTCTACTCCCAAAGCCCGGCCCGAGGCCAGGCTTGACTTATGAGAGTTTGGTCCACTAGGCTGTTGCTTGGAGCGGCCCGCAGGCCCACATACCCACCACAGCCCGGTTGGTCCGGCACTCCTTGGAGGAATAAATCTAGTTTCCTCTTGAAGATGACCGCGGTTGTTCCGGCAATATTTCTTATGCTTGCTGGGAGGGTGTTGAACAACCGTGGACCTCTGATGTTTATACAGTGTTCTCTGATTGTGCCTATGGCACCTCTGCTCTTCACTGGTTCTATTATGCATTTTCTTCCATATCGTTCACTCCAGTACGTTGTTATTTTACTGTGTATATTTGGTACTTGGCCCTCCAGTATCTTCCAGGTGTATATTATTTGATATCTCTCTCCTCTTCTTTCTAGTGAGTACATTTGCAGGGCTTTGAGACGATCCCAATAATTTAGGTGCTTTATTGCGTCTATGCGTGCCGTATATGTTTTCTGTATTCCCTCTATTTCAGCAATCTCTCCTGCTCTGAAGGGGAAAGTGAGTACTGAGCAGTACTCAAGACGGGACAACACAAGTGACTTGAAGAGTACAACCATTGTGATGGGATCCCTGGATTTGAAAGTTCTCGTAAACCATCCTATCATTTTTCTGGCTGTGCAATATTTGCTTGGTTATGCTCCCTAAACGTTAGGTCGTCAGACATTATTATTCCCAAATCCTTTACATGCTGTTTTCCTACTATGGGTACATTTGATTGTGTTTTGTACCCTGTATTATGTTTAAGGCCCTCATTTTTACCATACCTGAGTACCTGGAATTTATCACTGTTAAACATCATGTTATTTTCTGTTGCCCAGTCGAAAACTTTATTAATATCCTCTTGAAGTTTTTCAATGTCTTCAGCCGAGGTAATTTTCATACTAATTTTTGTGTCATCTGCAAAGAAAGATACGAAGCTGTGACTTGTATTTTTGTCTATATCTGATATGAGAATAAGGAAAAGCAGCGGTGCAAGGACCTGTACCCTGAGGTACAGAGCTTTTAACTGCACTTGGACTAGATTTTATATGGTTGACCGTTACTCGCTGAGTCCTGTTTGACAGAAAACAGGACCAGGAGTACAGGAGTATCCAGCGTCCTACTTTACCGGTTATTCCCATTGACTTCATTTTGTGTACTATCACGCCATGGTCACATTTATCGAAAGCCTTTGCCAAGTCCGTGTATATCACATCAGCATTCTGTTTTTCTTCTAATGCCTCAGTGACTTTGTCGTAGTGCTCAAGTAGCTGTGAGAGGCACGATCTTCCCGCTCGAAATCCATGTTGGCCTGGGTTATGAAGGTCATTGGTCTCCATGAAAATGGTGACCTGAATCCTAATCACTCTCTCAAATACTATTATTATGTGCGCTGTTAGTGCAACTGGTCTATAATTCTTTGCCAATGCTTTGCTCCCTCCCTTGTGTAGAGGGGCTATGTCTGCTACTTTAAGTGCATCTGGTATCTCCCCCGTGTCCAAGCTCTTCCTCCACACTATACTGAGTGCCTGTGCTACCAGCACTTTGCATTTCTTTATAAATATTGAATTCCATGAGTCTGGACCTGGGGCCGAGTGCATGGGCATGTTTTCAATTTCTCTTTCAAAATTTAGTGCGCTTCTGTTGATATCAGTTATATTTACAGGGGTTTGAATATCCCGCATAAAGAAATTGTCTAGATCTTCCACTTTCATGTTGTTTATTGGAGTGTTAAACATGTCCTCATACTGTTTTTTTAGGATTTCACTAATTTCTTTGTCATCCTCCGTGTATGAACCTTCACTTGTACGAATAGGTCCAATGCTGGCAGTGGTTTTTGCTTTTGATTTCGCATATGTGAAGAAGTATTTTGGATTTTTCTTTATTTCCAGAATTGCTTTCTGTTCTAACTGCCTTTCTTCAGTCTCATATGAGTGTTTCAATTTCCGCTCGATTTCTTCAATCTCCCTATTTAAATTATTCCCTCTTTGACGGGAAATTCCTGTCTGCATAAGCAGTTCCGTTATTTTTTTCCTGCGTTTATAGTGTCGTCTGCGTTCTCTTTCTACGTTGGATCTCTTTCTGGCTTTCCTCAAAAGAACATGTTTCAGACAGACTTGATACGCTTCCGAAGTCAGTTTTTCTATTCCTTCTGTAGGAAGGAATCTAAGGAGGAAGGAATCCTTCTGTAGGAAGGAATCCCCTGATCTAACCCCCAATCTGATGCTCTGTGTACCCCCAATCTAATGCCTCAAGGCACTCCGTGCAGTGCGGTGGTTAACCCTTAAACTGCACAACACGTTATGACATGTTGAGTAACTGACGCAAACGTGCGCAACCACATGTTTGCGGGTGCGCAATATGACGTTTTGGAGTACTACCCGCTATTTAACCCTCAAACCGCGCATATCATATATAAATGATATCAGTGACAAAACCGAAACCGTGCACATCATTTATATATGATTTCGTGTCTAGCGCTATAATTTAAACGCCCCACCTGGGATAGGGGCAGCTATAGTACAGCCACGACCGATAGTTGCCAGATGCCACCTAGAAAAAAAATCCAGGCCAACATTCTTGGGTGTTACAGCGTCAGTATTGAGCAAGCCACCAAGGCTGGCGCACGCAGCACGAGCTCACAGCACCGCTGTTCAGCTTGTGACCACAGCATCGCCTACAAATACCATAATATAAATGATACTGCTATTATTTTACATTCTTGTAAAGCCACTATTACGCGTAGCGTTTCGGGCAAGGTCCTTAACCCTAATTTCCCCGGAATACGACCCCGCCGAATCGTTTAACAACCAGGTACCCATTCACTGCTGGGTGAACAGAGGCTACAGTTAAGGATTGGCGCCCGGTCAATCCTCCCCGGCCAGGATTCGAACCCAAGGCAAGGCGCTTGCGAAACGCCAGGCGAGTGTCTTACCACTGCGCCACGTAGACTGCTAAATTTAGCAGTGATAGTATTACTGAAGCCCCCTGACTGTGATAAAACTGACCAGGATTCTGATAATAGCAGGATTGTGGTGATATTTAGCGCTGTGCTCCATGGAGGGAGGAGTAAGGCTGTGGGAGGGAGGGTTGTGGCGTCGTTTTCTGACTGTGTGTGGCCACCATTTATTGACTGCACTCACCATACCAGCTTAGTGGTTCGATATGGTGAACACAAATGTAGATACTTATATATAACGTGTGTATAGTGTGAGATAACAGCGAGAGGAGTAGGTTGGGAGCCACCATTTTGGTGAGGGAGGAGCGTCGTCTGCAGGACTTGGCATGTTGTTTACTGATGGCCACTATGGTCTTTGGGCCCCATACCAGCTTATTTGTTCAGGTATGGTGAATAAAACAGGTAGATACTTATATATAATGTGTGTAATAACACAACAAACAATATTGTTGGAGGAGAAATATTAGTGCGTCTGGCCTTGAGGGCGGCCACCAATCAGCTGTGTGAGTAGCTACGTCTTATGGCCTTTACTCACCATACAAGCTTAGATGTACAGTTATGGTGAACAAAACATGTAAATACGTATATATAACGTCTGTGTATAGTGAATAAATACAGAAGGAGTATTGTGGGAGGTGAATGAGGGTGAGTGAGGTGGTGTTGAGGGAGGGAGTGGCAGTGAGTGCGTGCTGGTGTTTGGCGGTCACTCCTCGTTGCTTTTTGACTCACAAGACCAACTTAGTAGTTCGTTATGGTGTACAAAACATGCAAATACTTATATATAACCTGTGTATATAGTGTAACAACAGCAAAACTATTTGTTTATTGTTTTATGAACATAATAATTGAATCACTAATATGCACACCATAATTTTGAGTACAGCGATGGTTCACACATTTTATAATATAAATATACCACAATTCACTGTATGGAATAATATTACTGCAAAAAAACTAAGAAAAAATCAATCAGAGACATTGAAATAATTAGGTAATAATATATTTGTGGCAACTGCCGTCTGACAGCTCGGGCAGAGTAGACCTTGTCTGGCGAAGGCTCTGCCAACGCCCCTTTTTTGCCACACTACCCTACCCTATTGCGGGTAAAATATGCCACCTACTATATGTTATTTTTTCCGTGATTAGGAAACAAAAATGAACACTTCTATAAGACGAAAGAATTTTTTGATTTTTTTTTTGTTGCACCTGTGGGTGTGAATTCCATTTGGGTCCCTAGCGGTTTGAGGGTTAAACTGGAGTTTAAATAAAAATAATAAAACTCCATAAAAAATATGGCGTACTATTTAAACGGCCCGCAGATACATGGGGTTCACATCACCTTCTGCAGGGCTCTTGTAAACAGACGCCATTTAAAAAAAAAAATTGTCGGCAACATTCCCAGGTGTGAGGGCCTCAGTACTGAGTGAGCCACCAAGGCTGGCACAAGCAGCATGAGCTCACAACACTGTTGTTCAGCTTGTGACCACAGTTTCACCTTAAAATGTCAAAAATATATGTAACTGGTATTATTTAGCAATGATAGTATTACAGAAGACCCCCTGACTGTGATAAAAATTACCATGATTCTGACAATAGCAGGATTGGTGTGATAATTTGTTCTGTGCTGTGAGATGAGTAAAGTTGTGAGTGGGAGGTCTGAAGCATCGACTGCCGAATCTGTGTGGCCACCTGTTGCTGTCTGCACTTACTATATCAGCATAGTGGTTTACTATGGCGAACAAAACATGCAGATACTTATATATAACGTCTGTATATAGTGAATAAAAGCAAAAACAGTATAGTGGGAGGAGAATTTTGGTGAAGGAGTGAGTGGCAGCCAGTGGCTGGCTGGTGTGCCGGCCACTCCTTGCTGCTTTTTGACTCAGCTTACCAACTTAGTGGTTTGTTATGGTAAACACATATGTAGATACAGTATCGACTCTATTTAACAGTCTCTTATTTACCAATCAGCCAGTTCCATTGACCGGTTTGGGAGACCCGGTATCTGCAACCTCATATACCGGTCTGGCGGTCGATATTGGGTTTGTTTCGGTATCGGCGGGCCCTCACATGGCAATGGGCCACCGCCCCTGAAGGTATTGAGGGAGGGATGGGCGGTAGTGATTGATGGAAGGAGGCATTGAGGGGGAGAGGCAGGGAGGGATAGAAGCAGTGAGGGAGGGAGAGTGTTGGTGGTGAGGGAGGGAGAGCGTTGGTGGTGGTGGTGAGGGAGGCGGAGGGAAGGATTGCTGACCAGGCGACGGTTACTAAACCTCTCACTCGTACTGTATTAAAAGTTTTAATCTTAGCAGTAAAATATTTATGCCAAAATATGTTAATTTTTGTGTATTACTATACATTAATAATCATTAACATGTTTTATTGTTCCCTGTTTATTAATTAAACATATATAGTTTTAGGAATTATGCACAGTTGGCATTTGTGAGCAGGGGCTGACAGACATGTACGCCTCTACATCTAGCCTCGACCCCATTAGTAACTCCCTTGACCCTGTTAGTAGCTACCTCCTCCATAGCCTGCTGTTCTCATGTTATGAGGAAGGCAGAGAGGCAGTGAGGGAGGGAAGGAAGACACTGAGGGAGGGATGGAAGGCACTGAGGGAGGGATGGGAGGCAGTGATGGAGGGAGGCATTGATGGGGAGAAGCAGGGAGGGATAGAAGCAGTGAGGGAGGGAGGGTGGTGGTGGTGGCGGTGAGGGAAGAGTGGGGGTGAGAGAAGAGTGGGGGTGAGAGAAGAGTGGGGGATAGAGAAGAGTGGGGGGTGAGGGAAGAGTGGGGAGGTGAGGGAAGAGTGGGGGGTGAGGGAAGAGTGGGGGGTGAGGGAAGAGTGGGGGGGGTGAGGGAAGAGTGGGGGGGTGAGGGAAGAGTGGGGGGGTGAGGGAAGAGTGGGGGGGTGAGGGAAGAGTGGGGGGGTGAGGGAAGAGTGGGGGGGTGAGGGAAGAGTGGGGGGGGTGAGGGAAGAGTGGGGGGGTGAGGGAAGAGTGGGGGGGTGAGGGAAGAGTGGGGGGGTGAGGGAAGAGTGGGGGGGTGAGGGAAGAGTGGGGGGGTGAGGGAAGAGTGGGGGGGTGAGGGAAGTGGGGGGGTGAGGGAAGTGGGGGGTGAGGGAAGTGGGGGGTGAGGGAAGTGGGGGGGGGGGGGTGAGGGAAGTGGGGGGGTGAGGGAAGTGAGGGGGGGTGAGGGAAAAGGGTGGGTGAGGGAAAAGGGGGGGGTGAGGGAAGTGGGGGGGGGGTGAGGGAAGTGGGGGGTGAGGGAAGTAGGGGGGGGTTGAGGGAAGTAGGGGGGGTTGAGGGAAGTGGGGGGGGGGTGAGGGAAGTGGGGGGGGGTGAGGGGTGTGGGGGGGGGGTGAGGGAAGAGTGGGGGGGTGAGGGAAGAGTGGGGGGTGAAGGAAGAATGAGGGGGGTGAAGGAAGAGTGAGGGGGTGAGGGAAGAGTGGGGTGTGAGGGAAGAGTGGGGTGGTGAGGGAAGAGTGGGGTGGTGAGGGAAGAGTGGGGGGTGAGGGAAGAGTGGGGGGTGAGGGAAGAGTGGGGGGTGAGGGAAGAGTGGGGGGTGAGGGAAGAGTGGGGGGGTGAAGGAAGAGTGAGGGGGGTGAGGGAAGAGTGGGGGGTGAGGGAAGAGTGGAGGGGTGAGGGAAGAGTGGGGGGTGAGGGAAGAGTGGGGGGTGAGGGAAGAGTGGGGGGTGAGGGAAGAGTGGGGGGTGAGGGAAGAGGGGGGTGAGGGAAGAGTGGGGGGGGTAAGGGAAGAATGGGGGGGGGTGAGGGAAAAGTGGGGGGGTGAGGGAAGAGTGGGGGGGGGGTGAGGGAAGAGTGGGGGGTGAAGGAAGAGTGGGGGGTGAGGGAAGAGTGCGGGGGGGTGAGGGAAGAGTGGGGGGTGAGGGAAGAGTGGGGGGTGAAGGAAGAGTGGGGGGGGGGTGAAGGAAGAGTGGGGGGGTGAGGGAAGAGTGGGGGGGGTGAGGGAAGAGTGGGAGGTGAGGGAAGAGTGGGAGGTGAGGGAAGAGTGGGGGGTGAGGGAAGAGTGGGGGGTGAGGGAAGAGTGGGGGGGTGAAGGAAGAGTGGGGGGGTGAAGGAAGAGTGGGGGGTGAAGGAAGAGTGGGGGGTGAAGGAAGAGTGGGGGGTGAGGGAAGAGTGGGGGGTGAGGGAAGAGTGGGGGGTGAGGGAAGAGTTGGGGGGTGAGGGAAGAGTGGGGGGGTGAGGGAAGGGAGGGGGGGTGAGGGAAGAGTGGGGGGTGAGGGAAGAGTGGGGGGTGAGGGAAGAGTGGAGGGTGAGGGAAGAGTGGGGGGTGAGGGAAGAGTGGGTGGTGAGGGAAGAGTGGGTGGTGAGGGAAGAGTGGGGGGGGTGAGGGAAGAGTGGGGGGGTGGGGGAAGAGTGGGGGGTGAGGGAAGAGTGGGGGGTGAGGGAAGAGTGGGTGGTGAGGGAAGAGTGGGGGGGTGAGGGAAGAGTGGGGGGGTGGGGGAAGAGTGGGGGGTGAGGGAAGAGTGGGGGGGGGTGAGGGAAGAGTGGGGGGGTGAGGGAAGAGTGGGGGGTGAAGGAAGAGTGGGGGTGAGGGAAGAGTGGGGGGTGAGGGAAGAGTGGGGGGTGAGGGAAGAGTGGGGGGTGAGGGAAGAGTGGGGGGTGAGAGAAGAGTGGGGGGTGAGGGAAGAGTGGGGGGGTGAGGGAAGAGTGGAAAGCTGAGGGAAGAGTGGGGGGGGTGTGGGAAGAGTGGGGGGGGGTGAGGGAAGAGTGGGGGGGGGTGAGGGAAGAGTGGGGGGCTGAGGGAAGAGTGGGGGGCTGAGGGAGGGAGGGAGGTGTTTGTTTACTATGGTTCACTTGTTGTGTGGTCCACTTGTGTGATCCAGCTTGTCATATGAAGGAATTATTAATTGTAACCTGTGATAGAATGGGCACTAACACAGGAACTAACTTGGAACGCAATTACACAATGAACTGTATTTCATTTTAGTTACATAAAATATATCTTACCAGAATGTTACTTGAAATATTACCAACACTTCACCAACTTCATAAATACCAGAGCCCTGCATTTAACGATCTGGGTACAGCCCCATATAGGTCTTTAAATCGAATGGACACTGTATTTATATATAACATGTATATATAGTATAATAAAAGCAAAAGGAATGTTGGGAGTTCTTGGCTGATGTGATTACTGGCCGGTCGGGTGCCTCTGGCTCCAGTTTTGTTTCAGTTCTGTGCCTTGTGGTGTGGGCTGTCTCTACAGGTTGTGTGTGAGCCAGGAGAGAATTTCCATGGTACTTGGGCTGCATGCGCCTAGGACTCTCTTCCCTAGGTGCCCTGTAAGTACTGCCCTTGGGGGTTGGGGCCACCTTCTACAAGTCACCATAGGATCTACCTCTGCTGTGTCCTTTACTGCTCGGTACTTGGCCGCCCTTGGAGTCAGCTGGGGATTTGTCGCCCTTGTTTGTCTCTGGGTAGGAGGTAGTTTTCATCACTGGTAGGGGCACGGGGTACTGCATAGCTAGTTTTCACCAATAACAGCGGCCGGCTCTGTTTCACCTTGGTAAGTTGTCCTCTTGCAGGGTTTTTCTTCTGCTTTTGTTTTTGCCTGGTAGGAGAGTCTGCCTTTGTGGTCCCCCTTTGCTGTTCTCGGGGTATTTATATATATATTTTCTGTTTGATGATATTCCCTGCTTGGCCCGCGTGAGTGGACACGTTCTGGGGGTTCAGCTTTTAGAAGTTTGTTTGGTAGACTTGGCGTCGGTTTGCAGAACCCTGCCTGGGCTTCCCTTAGCATGTAACCATGGCTCAAGGCCCTGGAAAACCCCACAGGGGGCTACGTGGTCCAATAGATGTGACCCCCGAGTCCCCCCTCACGTCTTGCGAGTTCGAATGTTGTTCTGTCCCTTTTCTCAGGGTGACACTCACCGGTTGTGCTTCCACCATGCTGCCTGTTGGGTCGGTGTTTCTTTTGACCCAGAGTCATGCGACGCGTGTTGTCTGTGAGTGCTCCCGTTCACCAAAGTCACCGATCATGATATGCAGGTACAGGCAGCTGCAGCATTGCATGCTAGGTTTAGGTTGCTGCAATGCTCAGTAGGGTAATATGAGACAAATCATAAATTGATTTTGAGAAACGGTTGGGCAGTGTCGTGCCGACTCTACTTCTGGGGGCGGATTCGTGCAAAAACGGATTTAAGCGGTTGGGTTACGGCACGCTCGGCGCGCACATGGCTAGATGGTGGGGTGGGGTGTTGGTCCGTTTCCCCCAGGGATCCCCCCACCCACCTCCCAGGACGAGCCTGAGCGACTCGTGCCCAAACCCAACCGGTTTTTTCACAATTTGTCCCAAGGCTCTGGCGTGAGTACTAGGCGTCAATAGGGGGGTCCCTACTAATGAATGGTACAGAGGATGAATGTTCAATAGATTAAAAAAAAAACTGGTGAAAGGAATATAAACCTTTCTTTGGAGTATTTTAATTTTAATAGCGTGAGTATGTGTGTGCGAGTGTTTTTATGTAAATACAATATATCTGTTTCTAATTCCTACTGGGAGGCGTATCTGAAAAAAGGGTTTCTCAACCTATATTTGGTAAGGTTTCAATAATCAGGTAAAAATAGTCAGGTAAAAAAATAAATGGGAACAAAGACTAGAGTTATATTTGTGCTAGTTTCCCCAGATATATGTCCCATTTTCTTTCAATTTTGTTCCAGAGAAAACATCTAGTCAGTGGTAGCCTGAGGCCAAATTGGGTCTCCAGAAGAAAAATTCACCCAGCGTCGCAGGGGTGTCACGTGACCTGACGTCATCAATAGGGGCCCCCTACGTACGAGTGACCCAGTGGGGTCAAACATACAAAGAATGTTTATCATATTGAAATCGTTCCCCAAACCAGAATCACATCACCATAGCAAAGCTTACATCACTTTATGTATAATTATAAAAAAAAAATCATCAATAGGGGATTTAATGAACAAACAGGATGTTTAATGGTCAACTGCGATAAACTATCGTTATTTGAATATGCAGTCAGTTGGATTTTTTTGCAATACAAAACATAGAAATGCTGCATTTTCTATAGTTCCAAGCGCTTTATATTTATATTTGCAGAGGTTTGAATTTATTTTTAATATGGAAATATGCCACAAAACAAATGTTAACCTTTGAAATAAAAATTTAGAAAGCATTGGGTTAGAGTTATGCAATTTTTAGAATTATACACGATTTCCCCAGTTGCATCAGCCATTTCGTGAGGGGGCAGAGTCCCAACCTCAATATCTTAACACTTGTAAAGATTAATTAACTCTTTAGTGTTCAATTAATAAAAGTTTAATTCCTTGAATAATATATATATGTTCTGTATTAAGCTATATTTTTTGGCATCACAACAAATCACATATGTTATTGTTGAGGGTCCCAATATATTCGCCATTTCTCTCATTGATATAATCACCGAAGCTACATATATATTTCTGAAATTCTATCCCCCAAGATTCCGTAAGTACAATAATAACAGTTATCTCAACAGTAGTATTTCTTAAGCCATTGGAATAAGGGACAGTATAAAGAAAACCGTCCTATGGCAGGTTATAATAACTTATGGAACCACCTACCTGCCGAAGCCGAAAAATCAGCCAAATAAACTCTTCTGAGCTTTTAGAAAAAAAAAAAAGCCGAAAGGATCATCAGGGCAAAATGGAGAGACCTCGGACAAGCCACCGGCTTCCTGCCCTCGTCGAAGCTACCTACTAGCATTTGCAGTCAGTCACAAAAATTAATAAAAAAAACAAAAAAACAATCATGTTTTGTGCGGAACTGCCTACCCGCCACGGCGGTAAAATTAATAAAAAATAAAAATAGCTTCAAACTTATATACACTCACACCTATGTATCGTATACAGGGGCACCTGTCACCCCAACTGTTTGGATTTATGCCTGGGCTCAGTACACAACACTGTTTTGCTGAGTACTTCGCACATATTGAAGCTTCCCCCCAAACAGTCTTCATCGACCTAGCAGCAGCTTTTGATACAGCAAACAGAGGAATCATACTGGAACAGCTTGCCGAGCTGGGAATACAAGGAAAATTACTGAAATGGATAAAGGGCTATTTGTCTAATCGAACAGCATATGTTTTGTTTAATGGTGTTAAAAGCACAGAGAGCAAACACTTTGAACTGGGAACTCCACAAGGAGGGGTCCTCAGTCCCTTATTGTTCAACGTTCTGATGCATAAACTTATTAAAGATCTTCCAACTAATAATGAAGACACTGTCATTTGTTATGCTGATGATATATGTTTACAGGCTGCCACCGAGCCTAGAATGCAAGTTCTGCTCGACGCTTTTGCTACTAGAGCTGAGGAATGTGGCCTCCTTATCTCTGTACAGAAAACTCGTGCCCTCATTCCATGTGGTATTCCACCACCCAATTATCATATAGATGGGCGAGCACTTGAGAACTGCGAGTCTTACAGATACCTTGGTGTCCCCATTAACGACCCTGGGTACCTTTCTTCTCTCAAGAGGAGACTTTGGGAGAGATTAAAGCCCTTGCGGGTCCTTGTTGGTGTCAATCATGGGCTTAACGTGAGACTTGCTAGAATGTTTTATGTATCATTTATACGCTCTGTGATTGACTACAATGCTCTACATCTCACACTGTATACTGACAAAGAGCTGAAATCTCTTGAAACCTTGCAAAATGAAGCTATGCGTCTCATCCTTGGGGCTCCAAAGTCCACGAGAATAGTTAACATGAGAGCAGAGTTAAAATTACCTACCATAAGTGAGAGAATCTTGTCTATTAGCACAGTTTTCGGCGTGAAGGCATTGAGTAGATCTAGACAACACATGAAGTTTCAAGCTAAACTTTCTAATATGCTACACTCACCTGAGGTCTATAGAAGAAGAACGAAATCTGATTATGTATATTGGTTCTACAAGGTAGCCAACTCCATCAAAATATTAAATATGTACCCAACTCGACTAATGATTAATCAGCCAATTACTCCATGGGATAACTGGGATCTATCAGTTGATTTTGTAAATGCGCCCAAGAAAGATAGTGTGCACACTACATTATTAAAACAGTTAACACTGAAAAGCATCACTGAAAGTACTCAGAGTATGGGTAACGATGTTTATCAGTGCTATACCGACGGCTCTGTAGAAGAAGGTGGACGATGTACCGGATGTGCATGTAACATATTTGAACAATCTTCTCTCGTACATACAGCAATGAAGCGCGTCAATGACTGGGCAAGTACAACTCAAACCGAACTTGCAGGCATATACCTTGCCACTGAATTTTTAAAAGACAAAGGCAGTGGACTTATATACTGTGACTCGCAGAGTGCACTCCTGGCATTGAACGCACATAGTAGTGACACCCAGAAAATAGTCAGTGATATTCGAATGAATGTTTTAGCTGCCAAAGAAAACAGATTTGAGATTAAATTCCTATGGATACCATCACATGTTGGCATCTCAAGGCATGACACTGTTGATATGCTTGCTAAGTCAGCTTGCAGAAAACCAGTGGTAGAAATTGATATGGGTGTTTCATTAGCAGTGACAAAGAGAATATTTAAACAAATATCTAATGAAAATCTCACCGACCTAACAAATTCTCAAAGACCTGAAAGTTGTAGCATTAAATATTATGATAGATATCGTGAGGAGACATTCACATATGGGACTAATAGAACAAGAACCCGGCAATGTGATGTTATAGTGGCCAGAATACGCCTGGGATATAGACGTATCTGGCAGCTTTCTCAAAACCCAAATGTCGAGTACACAATGTGTCAACTTTGTGAAAGAGAAAACATGCACTCTCTTGAACATTATATTGTAGAATGTCCCATACTGACTGACTTTCGCCCTCCTGGGCGAAATGCTGAACTCTGTAGTTACTATATGAGTACTGGAACACTTGATGATATATTGGACTTGTATCCAAAATTGACCATGTAATGTATCAATCATACAATGTATGTATGTGATGTAACTATATAACCTGAGCTTGTAAAAGCACCTTCATCACCTTCAGTGATTAAGTGCTTAATTGCACACTAGTTTCTTTATCAGCTACCTCACCCTGTCAGGGTAAATGAGACAAATGTATGTGAATGCATGTATGTGTGTATATATGTATGTGTATGTGTGTGTGTGTATGTATATGTATGGGTATAAAGCAAATATGGAAGCTGATCAGAATTACATTTCACCTTTGTGAATGTACATTAATGACACTATGTAAAAGACACATCTAATACTTTATGTAGGGCGTACGTAAATCTGTGTATCTTTGTATTTACGTATGTAGGTTAGCTTAGCATTTTAAAAGCACCGAATCACCTTCTGTGGTTGAGTGTTCAATAAACCCTTGAACTGTATGTTTAACACTTCTCTAACCCTGTCCATGGAGGACAGAAGAAAATGTATATATGCTGGTTAGCATTGTAAATGTGTGGCCACGTCTGTGGTAGAAAATAATAAAAATAAAAAAAAAAAAAAAAAAACTCTGAACCGGGAACAACTACCTCTCACACCCCTTCCCTTCCCCACCAAATATCCCACAGTCTTCCCGAAGCCACCCCACTCACGCATGAATCAACATGATTTAGCAAAACTATATATGTATCCAAAGCGAACGCCGCCACCCAAATCCCTGGGCGCATATCGGCAATAATCTTGCAAAAAAACTATATTTAAAAAAACAGCGTTGAATGTAATGAAACACCATTTTCTGGGTGAAACCCGGAGGCTCCCCGGAGCTTTACCAGGCTGATATGCTAATGTCAGACTTTGGCATCAGTCATGTGTATGGAGTTCTAGGGCCTACCGGGGACCACGGCCAGAACCTGGCCCCCTCAGAGAGGCAAGGGGAGCAATGGCCTATAGAAACCCCCGTGTGGTTGGAAGCATTCTATGTCTACCATCGACCGGGTCAACCATCCAGAAAGGTAAGCATTTCAAAACAAACCCCTATTCTGGTGAAAATTGCTACCTAAAACCGAACTAGTGGATAGAACTCTTCAACAGAAAACAAGGAAACTAGTATGACGTCATACGTCACCGCGCCGCTGTCTGCGCAGCTCCCCCCTCCCCGGGAGGGGGAAGGGGGAGCCCCAGATCTCCCACGCCAGCTATCCACCCATCAGTTCTGAGGCTGGATGTCAAAACACGCGAAAAACTGCCGACCGGAGGGAGGGTTGCTGGGGAGCCTCCGGGTCTCACCCAGAAAATGGCGTTTCATTACATTCAACGCTGGTTTTCTGGGGGGAGCCCCGTCGGCTCCCCGGAGCTAACTACCCACAGAGGAAGGTCAAAGGGACAGAACCGGGAGGCAAACACGACGCACCCCCCAAGGAGGCGAGACAACCGGCAGCAAACGCCAACCCAAGGAGCCACAGCCCCGAAAAGTCCCGGGAACAACACGAGAACAACGAGCAGCAAGGCCCCTGCACGAACACCAAAAATCCATGCCCGAAAGACCGCAAGGCCACGTCGCCCAGACGGCAGCGAGAACAGCGAAGCCACGAACGCCACAGGCATGAGGGAAGAAAACAGGCAGCTTAGCCGCAAGAAAACGGCTGACCACCCGGGACACTATCACCCGCGAACCGGGAAGAACAGAACCGGATCAACGCAAAACGCGCTCCGGACCCAAACGCCGTGGCACGCAAACAACAGCGGAGGGCCGCCACTGAACACAAAAAACGACACACCCCGGCCCGACCAACGAAGCACCAACAAACCCTGGACCCCTCCAGAACGCAGCAGCCCCACCCCGCGCCAGAAAAAATGGAGACTGCTGCCACCGAACAACCAAAACGCTAAAACCGAAGGAGTAAGAAAACTCAGCGACTCGACCCCCAGAGGCAAAGGCCAAAAGGAAAGAGCCGACGAAAAAACACACCGGAACCGAAGGGGCACTACCAACCGAGGAGAAGACAGAGCACGCTGACCAGAGACCAGGATGGTGCAAGCGGCGCACGAACAGGCCGGAGGTGAAACGACAGCTGACTAACGGTGCAGAAGCAACACCAAGACCGAAAGCAAGCTGAAGCGGCTCCGCCCGCGCCGCACGAAGAGGCGACAGTATGTGGCAAGACGACGGCCCCCAACCCCCACCAGAAAACCAAGCCGAGAGTAAACCAAGCTAACAAGAGTAACCACCTAAGAAGGGACAGGAAAAGGAAGGACCGCCAAAATACCGCATACTGCCGCCAAGAGAAGCACGTAGGTGGGAGACCTACCACGAAGCCACCCGACCACCAACCGGAGGCGAGACCGCGAGGCAGAATATAAGCAGCCCCGACAAGGCCCCTCCGAGACCAGGAAAAGGCGGAGCCACGGGAAGATCTCGGGCGCGACCACCGAAACCCAGGAGGCACAAGGAGATGGAACGTCTGCCGAGCAGAAAAACTCCCCAAAGCATGCAAGCCTGCCACGAGTTCAGAAACGACGGGTCCGACGCGAGACATCGCAAGACCCCAAAAAAAACCAACCGGCAGGGCAAGCTTATAACCAAAGAAGGCGGAAGGGACGCCGCCAGAACAGTACCTGAATCAAGGGGTACGAATAACTGCAATAGACCGAGACAAAGAAGCACATCACAGGACACAGGCTGACAAACGCCTAAGAACACACGCAGAACACCCCTGCTGCAGAGGAGGCAGGAAGAAAGAGCAGAAGCACAAAAACCCTAGGATAACAACCAGGGGTGGACAATCAGGCAGGGACAGAAAAACCCCCATGCAATCCCCAGGCACAAAACGACAGCAAAGTGCCACTCCACAACCGGACACAGGAACAAGGACACGCCACCGTGAGACACGGTACCAATGCACACGTGCAGCAGCAGCAACAGGCACCACTGCAACATGCAACATGTAAATAGCAACTCCCTTCTGCAAAGGCAGAGAACGGAGCAGGCAGACCCCAGACAGGGCCAACAGACACGACAAAACCCCGCAGGCCCAGAAACCTGCACCAGGCGACCGACGGCGGAGAAACCCCGCTCGATACCTGCTGGATGAGGTACTGGGAGCTCTTTTACACCTCAAGCCCGGCCCAAGGCCAGGCTAGACCGGCCAGAGGGTGGCCCACCGGCCCACATACCCCCACAACCAGGACGGGCCGGAACTGCCATACGAAAACAGGCTAGTGCGCCCTGGAAGTCCACGGACGAACCAGCAAGAAGGCTTATGCTTGCAAGTAGGTCGTGTAACAAGCACAGACCTCTGATGGTAATACTGTACAGTGTTCCCCAAATGTGCCAATAGCACCACTGCACTCCACTGGTACTATCCCGCAAGTTCTACCAGATAGGCGGGACCCAAGAGCCAGAGCTCAAATCCTGCAAGCACAGCCAGGAGCCTTACCAGGTGAGTACAGAACCAACCCTACAACCCCCACACCTCACAACATTAAAAAAGGAGGGTCCCCTGAATGACACCAGCATGGGTTGGACATGCACATGAGGGGGGACAGGAAGGGTTGAAAAAGGGACAGTCACTGGTGTGCGAACGGTCTCAGTCGTATAAAAATATACCTAAATAAAGACAGGTATATAAACAACTCCGCAACCAGCGCCCGGCCAAAAGACGCCAGACCGCAGAAACTCACCTGGCGAACGGTGGCACGAATTTGACATGACTCAACCGTGCCCAGAAGAACCTGGGAGCACCGCCAGGTGAAGACGCCAGAGCCGGACCCTGCCGGACCCGCAGGAGAGCAGGGAGAGGTGAAGGAGGCGGTCCACACCCATGACACAGGGAAAACCGCGGTGTCCTCCCCACAACTGGGAACCAGGACACCCCCGGCGCGAAGGGGCACATACCGCAGCCAGGGAGAAGAACGAGAGGCGAAGCACTGTAGCAAAAAGGGCGCAAAACACCAGCACTGAAACACCGCCCAGACCAAAACAAACTCCACGGCGCATGCGCATAACACGCTGGCCGAACCGCACACCCTCTCTGCGGGAAGGCGCCAGCCAGGACTACTGCACGATTAAAGTAGCCAAAAGAGGAAGCAGGAACAATAAAACCGGCCAAAGAAGCAAAGAGCCCAAAAAGTAGCCCAACCGGGCGACAAGTAGCCCAACCGGGCGACAAGTAGCCCAACCGGGCGACAAGTAGCCCAACCGGGCGACAAGTAGCCCAACAGGGCGACAAGTAGCCCAACAGGGCGACAAGGACGAGGAGCCGACAGACGTTCCAATAATGCGGGAAGTAGCAAAAAACCTTCCCGTACCCTCGAGAACACAGCCAACACTAGTCCCGAAGGCACACGAAGGCGCACCCGAGATCATTAGTCACGCAGAACCCCATCGAACGGGGAAACATGACGAAAACACCGTCCCAAAAAGGGGTGGGAGGAAACATCCACCCACAGGACAGAACCAACTGACTCAAAGGCCAAGGAACCGAGCCCGGGGAGGGGGCCGACGCCCAACAGCACGTACGGTGAGTGGGGAGGAAAGACCCCACTCCGCGTAACCACAAGCCCCGCCTAGAGGGGGATAAAAACCCCACGGGATCCAACGGGGCCAAGGCCCCCCAAGTCAGCCCCTCCCCAGCCCCCGGGAACCTACACGACAGGCCCCGGGGCCGAGCCGTTCCCCCAAAGCCCCGGCCGTACCAGAAAACCGGGGCAGCCGTGAAAACACTAAGGAAGGGAGCCCACTGGCAGACTCATACAACACGGCTGGAGGAACAGGCTCAAATGCCCCCGTCACGACCCCGGAAGGCGAATTCCCCGAGACTGCCCGAGTCTCAACACCATCAAAAACCCTGCCCCGAACCTACAGACGGTAAGGAACCGGATGCAGGCAGGAAGGGTGATCCAGGGGAAAGACAAGGGGGCGTGGATGGAACTGAAGCAACCAACACCCCCAAGTCCCAACACGAACTACAACGGGGCAGCCCCGGGGCTCCCGGGGAGGAAACCACGAGAACGTTGCCACCACCAAGGCTCAAGTGCAACGCCCCTGCTGCCCGCACCCGCTTTGTTAGCACAACTGGGTAACCGAGCCACAGCGAGCAACCAAACTCGCAGGACTCCGGGTCGAAGGTGTCATCGACCCCACAGGCAGCAGACGGAGGCAAAACAGAGAGTCACCCAGAGACAAAGGGTGAGAGCAACCCTCAAACTCGCTGGAAGCGAGGGGGGGACTCTGGGGTCACATCCATCGGACCCGCGTGCCCCCAGGGGTTCCCCAGGGTCCCGAGCATTTACTATAAGAGAACTCGCGCTCAGGTAATCCCAGGCAGGGTACTGCTAACCGGCACCCAAAGCTACCAAACAACTTTCTAAGAGCTGAACCCCCGGGACGTGTACACTCAGGGGGACCTAGCAGGGGGTACCACCAGAAAATACTCAGAACACAAGGGGCAAGGGACAAGAACGAAGGCAGACCCCCCCACCAGGTAGATAAACAAAAAGAAAAAGAAAACCACGCAAGAGGACAGCGTACCCAAGCGGAACAGAGCCGGCTGCTATGATTGGTAAAGACAAGCTGCACAGTACCCTGCGCCCCACCAGTGCAAAAACTGCCCCTTACTCTAAGGCGAACAAGGGAGACAGAACACCCGAGCACACAAAGAGCGGCCGAAAACCAAGCAGTAAACGGCCAAGCAGGGGCAGGACCCAAGGAACTTGTGGAAGGTGGCCCCAAGCCCCAAGGGCAGTACTTACAGGGCACCTAGGGAAGGGAACCCTAGTCGCATGCAGCCCGAGTACTGGCGAATCACTCCTGGCTCACGCACCACCTAGAAAACAGACACCACACTAGGTACAGTGCTGAAATAACCACTGGAGCCGGAGCACATAACCGTTGCCTATAGCATCAGCCGAAGAACTGATGGGTGGATAGCCGGCGTGGGAGGTCTGGGGCTCCCCCTTCCCCCTCCCGGGGAGGGGGGAGCTGCGCAGACAGCGGCGCGGTGACGTATGACGTCATACTAGTTTCCTTGTTTTCTGTTGAAGAGTTCTATCCACTAGTTCGGTTTTAGGTAGCAATTTTCACCAGAATAGGGGTTTGTTTTGGAATGCTTACCTTTCTGGATGCTTGACCCGGTCGATGGCAGACATAGAATGCTTCCAACCACATGGGGGTTTCTATAGGCCATTGCTCCCCTTGCCTCTCTGAGGGGGCCAGGTTCTGGCCGTGGTCCCCGGTAGGCCCTAGAACTCCATACACATGACTGATGCCAAAGTCTGACATTGGCATATCAGCCGGTAAAGCTCCGGGGAGCCGACGGGGCTCCCCCCAGAAATAATGAGTAAACTATGAACAAAATTAATAGTCATTATATTTTCTATATAAAGTGTGTCTATTATAATGAAGAAAAAGAATGTATTATAATGATTTTATAATAAACATTGCATACATACTTTAGCCCATTCATAATATTATATTTTAATAAATCAGGTTTGGCTGGCGTGCTCATTCCTATTATCTATCTTTAAAAAATAAGAAATATAATATAACCATATAAAGTAATACACTCAACATCCTATAATCCAGACACCTCGGGCCCAACTATGATTGGATATGTAGTCGTGTCTGGATAAGTAGTCGAATTCTCCCCCAAGCACGAAAAATTAATATCCTTATGTAAAAAAGTACGTAACAGTACATTGTTGTTTCACTAGATACTTCAAACAAAATGCCACAGAATACTGGTAATACAGCATCAGTGAATATGGGTACTCACCAAGTGTCCACATGTTTCTCTACATATTATAACAATTAATAATTATGATCGTGGAATGATGTGAAGATGAGTATACAGTAGTGGTGTTAACTGGGGGTTGAGGCACAGATGTTGAGGGGAGGGTTCGGTTTTTGTTTGATTAGGTTAGGTTATGCTTGGTTAGCTTTGGTTAGGTTAGGTTTGCTTTGCTTTGCTTTGGTTAGGTTAGGTTCGGTTAGGTTTGGTTTGCTTTGGTTAGGTTTGGTTAGGTTTGCTTTGGTTAAGTTTGCTTTGGTTTAGGTTTGCTTTGGTTTAGGTTTGCTTTGGTTTAGGTTTGCTTTGGTTATGTTTGCTTTGGTTAAGTTGGGTTTGGTTAAGTTGGGTTTGGTTAAGTTGGGGTTGGTTAGGTTAGGTTGGGTTTGGTTAGGTTTGCTTTGGTTAGGTTAGGTTTGCTTTGGTTAGGTTTGCTTGGGTTAGGTTAGGTTTGGTTTGCTTTGGTTAGGTTTGCTTTGGTTAGGTTTGCTTTGGTTAGGTTTGCTTTGGTTAGGTTCGCTTTAGTTAGGTTTGCTTTGGTTAAGTTTGCTTTGGTTAGGTTAGGTTTGCTTTGGTTAGGTTTGCTTTGGTTAGGTTTGCTTTGGTTAGGTTTGCTTTGGTTAGGTTTGCTTAGGATAGCTTTGGTTTGGTTAGGTTTAGTTAACATTGATTTGGCTGAGTTTGGTTAGGTAAGGTTGGGTTCGGTTTGGCTGGATTTGGTTTGGCTAGGTTTAGCTTGGCTGGGTTTGGTTTGGCTTGGCTGGGTTTGGCTTGGCTTGGCTTGGCTGGGTTTGGCTTGGCTAGGGTTTGGTTTGGCTTGGCTAGGGTTTGGTTTGGCTTGGCTGGGTTTGGTTTGGCTTGGCCTGGCTGGGTTTGGTTTGGCTTGGCTTGGCTGGGTTTGGTTTGGCTTGGCTTGGCTGGGTTATGTTTGGTTTGGCATGGCTGGGTTTGGTTTGGCTTGGCTGGGTTATCTTTGGTTTGGCTTGGCTGGGTTATGTTTGGTTTGGCTTGGCTGGGTTATGTTTGGTTTGGCTTGGCTGGGTTCTGTTTGGTTCTGCTTGGCTGGGTTATGTTTGGTTCTGCTTGGCTGGGTTATATTTGGTTTGGTTTGGTTAGGTTAAGATATACCAGTACAAACTTGTTTCATCAGCAATATAAATTTGGTCAGGAGAGAGAGAATCACAAACCCAAATTTATACACACATTCCTCTGCAAGTCTATCGCACCACACATCCACCACCACCACCACACAGGAGACATTCCAGATTCATCTTCCTTTAGAAGCTGAATGGTCTGATAATCGATCATCACAATATATTTTCTCTTATCTTCACTGCTAATTGAAGCCCTAAACAACATATTTCCTGCATTTCCAAACGCAATAGTAGCAAGATGCAAAAAATATCCAATGATATATAACAGTGAGTGAGAGGTAGGGTTTTGTCGGCCGCGGGTAAACAAAAACAAACAGCGGCACCACTAGCTACATCGGTGGCCGACCACGGAACTACATAGGTGGTCACTGGTCGGATCTCAAACGATTAGATGGAATAAACAAATGACTGAGGTCCGGCAGTTAGGTCTGGGAGTGTACTTTTAATATCTGTGTGCTCTCATGTTGTATAGATACAAAGGTGAGAAAAATAGTTTTAGTATATTTTCTCAAAGTTCTCTCTCTCTCTCGTTTTCCCCATCCTATTCTTTCCCAATGTTTATTTATCTCTCTCTCCATCCAATCCCACATTTTTCCTTATTCACTCTGGTGCAGAGCAACCTTCATGCAGGCCCTCGTTCAGTTCCCCAAGTCCGAGCTATTGGACACGGCGAATTTCTTTAAATAGTGCAGTATCTTAGTTGACCCTCTAATTATAAAAATTATTTTAATCTTTTTAACCTTCGAGTGCTAGTTCTCAAAAGGTTCTTAACCTCAGAGAGAAATTCTATTTTTGTCCATATTCGCACGGGATGTTGAGCAACCTTCTTGCAGACCCCTCGTTCAGTTCCCAACATCCAAGCTATTGGACATAGCAAATTTTACTAAATGAGGCAGTGTCTCACGTCAAAATAAACGTCAAAATATAACTCTCGTCCTCAAAAATTGTTCTCAGTGACATCAAAAGTTATCCTCAGTCATCAAAGTTACTCTCAGAGCCATCAAGGTTATTCTCAGTCATCAAAGGTAATCTCAAAGTCACCTTCGTTCATCAAAGTTGTTTTTCTAAGACATCTTCGTTCATCAAAGTTATTATTTAACTTGCCTTCGTTCATAGAAAGTTTATTCTCAGAGCCAACAAAAGTTAATCTTAAAGACCTCAAAATACTACTTATGTCCTCAAAAGTCATTCTCAGTCATCAAAGTTGTTCTATAAGATATTAAAGTTATTCTTAGTCATCAAAAGTTATTCTCAGTCACCATCCTTCATCAAAGCTGTTCTCTAAGACATCAATATTGTTCTCTGAGACATCTTCAAGCATTAAATACCACTCCCAAACGTAACTAGTTCAGCTTTTCATATCAAACTTATACTTCTGTTAAATATATTTTCCAAGTCACTTTATCTGAAAACTGTTCTCTGAACATCCCTGCATAACCCCACCTAACATAGCTTACCCAAACTTAACCTAAACTTACCTAACCTAACCTATGCTAAACTTAACTAACCTAACCTAAGCTAGCTTAACCAACTTAACCTAACTTACCCACACCTAACTTAACTAACCTAACCTAACTTAACTAAACCTAACCTATCCTAACTTACCCAAACCTAACCCAATATAACCTAACCTAACTTAACTAGCCTAACTTATCATAACTTAACCGAACCTACCTAACCTAACTTGCCCAAACTGAACTTAACTAGCCTAACATAACTTACTTAACCCTTAAATTGCGCATCACATCATATAATGCTTTGGAGTACCAGGCACGATTTGAAAGGCCTGCGGGGTATAGGGGGTTCCCATACGCTGCCCATGGGCTATAGTAAACAGCCGCCATTTTGAAAAAAAAATCCAGCTCACGCTACTATCGCATGGGAGGCCTCAGTTACCCAGCAGCCACCATGTCGAGCACACGGCCGAACGCTTCCCGGGCACGCCCTACACAATCACTCACCCAAGAGCAAATAACCAGTGAATTATTTTCCGTTGGTGAGGAAAGTGACTTTGATGACTCTGATATTTGTAAAGACTACACACAATTGACCGATGATGATAGCATGGACAGTGAAAATGAGATACAGCCTCCTCCCACCGCGACGCCTATACGCTCACCCATGCCACCTCGCCCAGTGTCTACCCCAATTCATCCTCGACCACACAGTTCCTGTGCTTATTTACAGTCTGAGGATATGTTCGGTGATGAGTCAGAGGAAGGCGACTTTTTCTGGTTTTAGTGAAGTGGATTCAGAACATAGTGTTACCGAGCCTGGTGCCAGTGCCAGTACCAGTGGTGATACTGGGCGAGATTTTGTCGCGTCAGCAGCGTCTCGCCCAGCCAAGCGCCACCGCATGGAACAACATGAGGCACCAAGAGCCTCATGTTCACGTGCCTCTACCTCATGTGCAAGTAGCGGCTGTACTGTGCGTAGACGGGCTTCAGCTCCTGGTCCACAGGGTGCATCGCTTCCTCGCCGTAGTGCCCCTGTTGCGTCCCCTGCGTCTCGCAGGACACCAGGTGTATTAGTGTGGAGTGATGGTGCTGGGTTTATTCCCCGAATTCCTGCCTTTGATAATAAAGACGTTGGGATTACAGAGCTTTTCCCTGATAATGGAGGGGATATGAGTGAATGTGATTATTTTACAGCATTCTATGATGAGCCGCTCATGGAATATATTGTACACCAAACAAACCTTTATGCGGCTCATCTCATTAGAAGGGAGAGAACAGAATTTTCACGATTGCAACGTTGGAAAACCACCAATGTAGGTGAAATGTGTTTCTAGCGATATGTATGTTGATGAAACACTGTATCAAACACACACTCACAGATTACTGGAGCAAAGATCTGACTATTCCAACACCTTTCTTCGGGAAATATGTCACGAGACAGATTTCAGAAACTCCTCAGGTGTCTGGATTTTGCAAGTAATGAGGACCAAACAGAGGATGATAGACTTTGGTGAGTGAGGCACTGTATGAATGAAGTGATTGGAAAATTCAAGAGATTTTTACGTACCAGCACAGAAGCGGGTGATTGACGAATCCCTAGTACTTTTCAAAGGACGTGTTTCATTCAAACGGTATATTCCCTCCAAACGAAACAGATTTGGATTGAAATTCTTTGTACTGTGTGACTGTGAAACTGGATACGTGTTACACATGATTCCTGTATTCAGCTAGCGATGTAGACATTCCCGGTAACGACGGACAAGGTTTCTCTGGTAGTGTGGTGAAGTCACTAATGGCACCATGGATAAGCAAGGGCCACATCCTATACACAGATAATTACTATACAAATAAGCAAGGGCCACATCCTATACACAGATAATTACTATACAAGTCCATTGCTATGTATTGATCTGGTTCTCCCTTCTCCCCTCCTTCCTTCTCCCTTTCTCCCCTCCCCTTGCTCATCATTCGTCTCCTCTTTCCCCCCCTCTGTCGCCCATTTGTCAGGGGCCAAGAGGTTGACCTGAGGGTGGCCCTGATACCTTTGGCTTCCCCCACTCAACTCCTCCCCACTCAGATTTCCCTCTCCATTTCCCTCACAATTCCCTCTCCCCAGTCCCTTCCCCATACCAGGCGAGTCAAATGTCCCTACTCTTTATCTTGGAGGAGACAGGCTTGAACATATACCCTATTCTATTCCCATATAGGCACAATGGATATCTACTGAGGACATGAATCAAGTGCACAATACCTTAAAATCGCACTGAGGCCAAGATGTTGATGGCTGCCCTCAGCCCCTTGGATGCGGGCTTGCGGCCCTTATTCCACACACTCCCTAGACACCATACCGAAATTTTGTTTTACCAGCTTATTGCTGGAAAGGATTGCTCCTCCCACCATCTAATACAGCCCCAGGGCTCCACCCATTATTTTGGCAATGGCAAACCATTTAACACTTAGGCCTGAGGTCTGGCTCTCTAGGGCCAATAAGGACTTGACCCTTATCTACCGCCAATCACCTTCCATGATCTGCCGTGGAAGGCTACATGAATTCCTGAAGATTGAGTCAGCTCTCTCCAGCTATAGAAGGGGACAAGGTGCCTCTATAGAAACCAGTGTACCTGCGAACAATGTTTACCACACTGATAAATTATGTTCAAGCCTGTCTCCTCCAAGATAAAGAGTAGGGACATTTGACTCGCCTGGTATGGGGAAGGGACCGGGGAGAGGGAATTGAGAGGGAGATGGAGAGGGAAATCTGAGTGGGGAGGAGTTGAGTGGGGGAAGCCAAAGGTATCAGGGCCACCCTCAGGTCAACCTCTTGGCCCTGACAAATGGGCGACAGGAGGGGGGGGGGGGGGAAAGAGGAGACGAATGACGGGCAAGGGGAGGGGAGAAAGGGAGAAGGAAGGAGGGGAGAGGGGAGAAGGAAAGGATGGGAGGAGGGAGGGATCGGTGATAGACACATTCAGATATGGTGGGACGGGAAGGTGGTGGTAGTGTTTAATAAGATTTATTATTTTTTTTATAAATTAATAACCCTTGTTCTTGATGTATCTTCCTCATTTAAGGGAGCATCTTCGTCAAAAAAATGCAAAAATGAAAACTCGTTCAATTTCAATCAAACTTTTTTGGCAAGTTCTATATGAAAAGTGTTTCACCTGGTCCAAGTTTCAGCATAATAGCATAAATAAAAAGAGAAAAAAAAATATTGAAGTAGTTGTGAAAATTATGCCAAAGTGGTCAAAATCGATTACCAATCAAAAGTGTCAACTGAAATCATAGCTATGACTCTTTGCTATCACAATAGCATATTAAACAAATATTATAATTAGTTTAATTAGAAAAAATTTTTACTTTTTTTTTTTTTTTTTACTTTTTTTTTCGGGCAATTTGCATCAAACTTACACACCTGACTGTACGTATGCCTATCTGTAAGGATGCCAATTTTGGAGAAAATTGGTTGATGTCAACCTCAGCCACAGATTTTAGAACCTAAGACTTTATTCTTTTTTTTTTTTTCAATTGACACAAGCGTTTACAAAACCGATTCATTTTTTATTCAATTTACATGAAACTTACACAGTATATGTGGAGGGCATGTCTCTACATTTGCTTGTTTTCATTTTTCTCTTAAGTTCATTTATTGATTTTATAATAGCAATAAACATGCCATATTTGCATAATTTTGGGGGGGAACTTTGAACATTTGTATTAGGAAAACTAAAGATGTTTTGGAAATTCTAAAACACACAATCCTTTATTATATGCTAATGTGTCAGAAAAGTGTCACAGAATAATTATATCTGAAACGTGTGTTCTGAAGTGTCGACTTGAAAATGTGTAAAAAACGTTGACAAAAAAAAAATCTCCCTTTCTATTTACGCTGCAGTACAGAAACTTGGGACAATTTCAGTACTTTTCATATACAACTAGTCAAATAATATTGGTTGACATTGAACAACTTTTCCAACACCACCCTAATGCCCCCTTAATATTCCTCTTATATTCGTGGCTGTCTAGTGAGGGGTCATACTGGACTGTAGCAGTGTTAAGCTGGGGTATTGAGTGAAGAGAGAAAGTGAATTACAACAGGGATAGCGCTCAGAACGATTACGAGAGTACAGGGTTATTACAGCTAGTTAGGTTTTTGATTGAAAATAGAACCGGGTTGGTTGGCACAGTAAAGGCACGAAGAAGGGAAATGCCAGTATTTGGCAGTGGACATGCAGTTGGTGAGTGCCAGGTACGGAAATGTGATCAAATATTCTCGGTACAGTGGAAAGACAAGAGAGAAGTGAACCTGCTGACCATTCATGAGGGTACAATGTTGAACAGTGACAAGGTACACCATGTAACGAGAGAACCAGTATATAAGCCAGATTGTGTTCTTGACTACAATCTCAACATGCGTTTGATTGATAAGGCTGACATGATGATTGGCACTATCGAGTGTGTGCGGAAAACACTGACGTGGATGAAAAAGGTGTTTTTCCATCTTGTTGACATGAGCATGTTGAACTGCTATAATTTGTATCTGGTGAAAACTGGACGTAAACCTAATTTCCGTTCATTTTCTTTTACACTTGCAACACAGATATTAGCAAAGTTTGGTCAAGGAGTCCCTGGCATACGAAGACCACTCATGAACCCAGTGTTGCAGCATGCTGCAACACCCAGGCTTGCTCACATACATGCCTTTCAGCAACACAGACTAAAGAATTTGCCACCAGGTGGAAAGCGTGCAATAGGCCAACGTGCATGCCTAGTATGTAAAACAACAAAACGAAGAGAACCGAAACGTAAAATGGTGTAAACTTGGTGTGAAGGGTGTAGAGTTGCATTGTGTGCTGTCGACTGCTTCAACGACTACCACTCACTCCAAAGATTTCTAAATGTGCAATAATAGTGCAAAAACCTGTACATAGTACATGCTAGTGTGTACATATAAAATAGTGAACATTGTGATTACTGTACATAATATAATGCCGTAATGTAAAACGTTTGTGCGCGCATGTGTATACTCGATGTATGCAACATATATTGACAATAACTGTGAAGTAACATTATGTGCAACACAATTAGTGACTAATATTGCAAAGAATACACGCCTAGACACTGTAAATAATGACGCGAAAATAAAATTGTGGCAACTCTGGCTGCTTGAAAACCGCGCACGACGTCTCCAGGATGCACTGTGCATGAGCGAACATGCAAACTGTGACGTCATCAGCCGCCATCTCGGCTCAATTACGTAGGCGGTAAGTACAATTGAATTTTTTTTCTTCCCCGTGATCAGGGAACACGACTTAACAGGTTAGGAAGAAGAAAAAAAAAGATTTTTTTTTTTTGTATGCGCCTGTGGGTGTCAAATGATATATAGCCATGCGCCATTTAAAGGTTAATTTAAGTTAAATAAATAATACCACCTTATCGCCGGTGTCCGGACACATGAAAACTACCTAGGTATCAGTATCCAGCCAGGAGGGGATCACAGGCTGCACAATACTGATAAATTATGTAAATGCATTACTTGTGGTCCATCTCGAACCCATTTATGATGTGACGACTTATAGTGAATTTTGTAACTAGCTCATCAAGATTGTAACTTGCTTAGCTAAATGAATTGTGGGGTTCGGTCCATTCATTTTCTTGCTATATTATGCACCCCATAATACACATCCCATGGGCGGTGGTGTAAAGGATTACAGAGGCACATAATCGGTTCAGGAACTGAACCCTCTAGTTCGTTTAGCTAAGTAAATAACAATCTTTTGACGCTAATTACAAAATTATTAATGTACACATACTTATGCATACATGTACATATTCATACGTATACATATATACATACACATACATATTTAATCACCCACACAAATACACACATCAGTAATCTTTTGTGTCACAAGTGATTCAACAAGAGGCTCACAACAGTCACTATACAAGGCACTTTACATCTATGAGGAGTCGCACAGTTACTAGTCTTGCTCCACACCCACCCAACTGGGCGGCAGCTTTACAGTTACCTGGTGTTATTCTTCACCTATATCTTTTTCTGGTTAATCCCTGTTTACATTATGCAGTTCAGGTTTCGTCGCCATACTATAGTTTTTAGTTTATTTAATTTATCACATAATGGGTTCAGGGACTGAACACACAATTTATTTATCTAAGCAAGTTACAATCTTGAGGAGCTAGCCACAAAATTCATAACACATCGTCACATCAACAACATGTGTTCGAGATCGACCACAAGTACAGTTTCTAAATTAAGCAAATGCCATATGTGGAGAGCTAGTGTTACAATTGATATGTTTGTCCTGCACATTTCCACAGTAGTTTGCTTGGGTTCTTTTAATTATCTTAGATATCATTGAAGAGAACCTCCTAGGTACTATACTGTACATATACTGGTAAGAAGTATAATAATCCTGAGAAATCGTGTAAATTATGTTGTACGAGTGCTTCCAGTTAAGTAACATAGTTCATTTGTGTGCGCGTGCTTGAAGAGGAAATGTTATCCACCCCCCCCCCCCCCATTGTAAATATTTGTGGGTTTCAGACCATACGGCCGCGGTCGAGGGTAAGAACACTGGACTGGATGTATATACCCAGTATTACAAGTAAACATTAGCAATAACAATTATGGAAAGCTCCTTCACCTATACATAGACAAGAGACTGAACTTCAGCACCCACATACAACACATAAGGGGATGCTCTGAGAGAGAGAGAGGGAGAGTAAAAATATCCACTGAGGTCTGATTAAGTCCTTTTGGGGACCTTAATCATTAGGACGTTCAATGATTAACACAAAATGAAGCGTATTCAGATGGTATATTGATCTTGGTGCACAAATACTTTTTCCAAGGGAATCGCAAAACATAATTAACCCTTAAACCGCGCATATCATATATATACTGTATATGATATCAGTGACAAAACCAAAACCGCGCACATCATTTATATATGTTTTCGTGTCTAGCGCTATAATCTAAACACCCCACCTCGGATAGGGGCAGCTATAGTACAGCCACGACTGATAGTTGCCAGATGCCACCTAGAAAAAAAATCCAGGCCAACATTTTTGGGTGTTAGAGCGTCAGTATTGAGCAAGCCACCAAGGCTGGCACCCGCAGCACGAGCTCACAGCACCGCTGTTCAGCTTTTGACCACAGCATCGCCTACAATACCATAATATACGTGATACTGCTATTATTTAGCAATGATAGTATTATAGATGGACCCCTGACTGTGATAAAACTGACCAGAATTCTGATAATAGCAGGATTGTGGTGATATTTAGCGCTGTGCTCCATGGTGGGAGGAGTAAAGCTGTGGGTGGGTGGGTTGTGGCATTGTCTTCTGACTGTGTATGGCCACCATTTATTGACTGCACTCACCATACCAGCTTAGTGGTTCGCCATGGTGAACACAAATGTAGATACTTATATATAACGTGTGTATAGAGTGTGATAACAGCAAGAGGAGTAGGTTGGGAACCACCATTTTGGTGAGGGAGGTGCGTCGTCTGTACGACTTGTCGAAACTGGTGGCCACTATGGTCTTTGGGCACCATACCAGCTTATTTGTACAGGTATGGTGAATAAAACAGGTAGATACTTATATATAATGTGTGTATATAATGTAATAACACCACAAACAATATTGATGGAGGAAAATTATTAGTGCGTCTGGCCTTGAGGGTGACCGCCACCAGCTGACTGTGCGAGTAGCTACGTCTTCGTGTCTTTACTCACTATACAAGCTTAGATGTGCAGTTATGGTGAACAAAACATGTAAATACTTATATATAACGTCTGTGTATAGTGAATAAATGCAAAAACAGTATTGTGGGAGGAGAATGAGGGCGAGTGAGGTGTTGTTGAGGGAGGGAGTGGCAGCGAGTGGCTGGCTGGTGTTTGGCGGTCACTCCTCATTGCTTTTTAACTCACAAGACCAACTTAGTGGTTCGTTATGGTGAACAAAACATGCAAATACATATATATAACCTGTGTATACAGTGTAACAACAGCAAAACTATTTGTTTATTGTTTTATGAACATAATAATTGAATCACTTATATGCACACCATAATTTTGAGTACAGCGATGGTTCACACATTTTATTATATAAATATATCACAATTCACTGTATGAAATAATATTACTGCAAAAAACTAAGAAAAAATCAATCGGACACATTGAAATAATTAGGTAATAATATATTTGTGGCAACTGCCGCCTCCGCTCGAGCGGAGTAGACCTCGTCTGGCGAAGGCTCTGTCAACGCCCTTTTTTTTGCCAGACTTCCCTACAATTTTTTTGTTATTTTTTCCGTAATCAGGGAACAAAAATGAGCACTTCTATAAGACGAAAGAATTTTTTGGATTTTTTTTTTTGTTGCGCCTGTGGGTGTTAATTCCATTTGGGCCCCTAGCGGTTTGAGGGTTAAACACAACTGTACCGTACAGTGTTATATATTTACAGTGGTACCTCGGAATGCGAGTGTCCCTGTATGTGAGTTTTTCGGAAGACGAGCAGGATTTACTCCAAAAATATGTCTCGGAAGGCGAGGGTTACCTCGGGACGCGAGTTTGTTGATATGCGTACAGGCCGACCTAGTGCGTGGTGGTTCGGCGATCGTCGCCCCTCTGCCCCGCCGCCCCTCAGTTTACCATTGTCTCACGCTCAGTGACTACCCCCACATCAATTCTTCTCGCGGATTTTCAGTGTTTTGTTGTATTTTTGGTGATTTGTCTATACAATTTGTTATTATATATCTCACCATGGGTCCCAAGAAAGCCAGTGGTAAGGATAAAGGCCAGAAAGCTCATGTGACGATGACAGTAGAGGAGAAACAAGAGATCGTTCGGAAGCATGAGAACGGTACACGTGTTGTTGAACTTTGTAGGCAGTACAACAAAGCCACATCAACAATATGCACTATACTTAAGAAGAAAAATGAGATTATGGGTGCTAAAGTGGCAAAAGGAGTAAGAACAATAACGAAACAAAGACCACAAATACTTGAAGTGGAAAAGTTGTTATTAATTTGGATACACGACAAGGAGTTGAGGGGTGATAGTGTTTCGGAGGCCATTATTTGTGAGAAAGCCAGGGTGTTGCACGAAGACCTTCTAAAGAATACCCCTGCAACAAGTAATGCAGATACGAAAGAGTTTAAGGCAAGCAGGGGCTGGTTTGAAAAATTTAGAAAGAGAAGTGGTATCCATAGTGTTACAAGGCATGGGGAGGCAGCCAGCTCAGACAAACCAGCCGCTGGACGATTTATTGACGAATTTAAAGAGTTTGCTGAGGCTGAGGGATACCTACCGCAACAAGTGTTTAATTGTGACGAAACAGGACTGTTTTGGAAAAGAATGCCTAAGAGGACATACATTACCAAGGAGGAAAAATCCTTGCCTGGACACAAGCCTATGAAAGATAGGTTTACACTTGTGCTGTGTTCAAATGCGAGTGGCGATTTGAAAATTAAACCCTTGCTAGTGTATCATTCTGAAAATCCAAGGGTTTTCAAACAGTATAAAGTGCAGAAAACCCATTTGTGTGTGATGTGGAAGTCTAATAAAAAAGCATGGGTGACTAGGCTTATTTTTTCGGAGTGGGTGAATGAAGTGCTGTGCCCTGCCATAGAAAAATATCTGCAGGAGAAACATTTGCCACTCAAAGCCGTGCTTCTCCTCGACAATGCTCCTGCTCATCCTCCAGGCTTGGAAGATGATTTGTTGCCCAGATACAATAAATTCCTCACAGTTAAATTCATTCCTCCTAACACCACTCCTCTAATTCAGCCTATGGACCAGAAAATCATAGCGAATTTTAAGAAACTTTATGAAAGGGCACTTTTCCGGAAAGGTTTTGAAGTGACTGAAGCCACAAACCTCACCCTCAAAGAGTTCTGGAAACAGCATTTTAACATTTGTAGTGCTTTAAAACTCGTTGACAAAGCCTGGCAAGAAGTGACTCAAAGAACCCTGATCTCTGGCTGGAGAAAATTGTGACCTGAATGTGTGAGAGAACTAGACTTTGAGGGGTTTGAGCCTATAAATGATGCGCCTATTGTTGAGGAAATTGTTAGTCTAGGCCAGCAAATGGGCTTGGAATTGGATGGTGATGATGTGGAGGAGTTGGTGGAAGAACACAACGAAGAACTGACCACCGAAGAACTCCTAGCCCTTCAACAGGAACAGCAAGCCAAAGCAACGCAGCGGATGATTCTGCAGTGGAGGAGGTGGTGGCAGCAGCACCAGCGAATGTCCCTTCTGCAGTAATTAAGAAGGTGTGTCAGATGTGGGAAGAGATTCAAACAATTGTTGAAAAGCCTCACCCAGAGAAAGCTGTAGTAGGCCGTTGTCTTAATCTTTTCAATGACAATGTGATGCCTTACTACAGAGAGAGCTTGCGAAGAAGGGAAAAGGAAGCTTCCATGGACAGATTTGTGGTGAGGAAATCGAGCAGTGAGCCTCAACCAGGATCTAGTGGCACTCAGATAAAACGTCCCAGGGAGAGCACACCAGAAAGGTCCTCACTGCCTGATGTGATTATGGAAGGGGACTCCCCTTCCAAACAGTAACTCCTCTCCTCTTCCCCCTCCTCACCATCTTCCATACGCCTACAGCACTCGACAGCAAGGTAAGTAATAACTGGAACATAGTTTTGTAGTTTTATTTAGATGAATTAGGTATACAAATTTAGTTTGATGTGGGGTTTTTGGGGTAGTCAGGAACGGATTAATTCATTTCCCTTTATTTCTTATGGGGAAATTAGCTTCGGAATGCAAGTTTTAGGAATACGAGGCGTCTCCAGGAACCAATTAAACTCTTAAACTGAGGTATGCCTGTATTTCAGTTTGAACAATTTTTAACATTAAAGGATAAATCCTTTAATTGGTTGAAATTGGTTTTAACATTCGAAATCTAATTTGTTGATGTTAAATAATATAAGGTTCAAATTTATTAAGATACATACTTTAAAAACTATTTCTATTTGAAATTTAAATAACATAAAAGAGTACAGAATATAACAAATACCGACTATATAAAAGACCCGACACTTGCAGCACTTAATTATGCTATTGTAACACATTGAAAGTAATAACATTATTTGATTCAGCAAAGCTTTTGGTAAGGTTATAATAATAATAATAATAATAATAATAATAATAATAATAATAATGTATTAATTAAGTATTTTAAATTATAATTCACAACTTGCTAGCGCACAAGAAACAAATCCACAAATCATCATTACATTCTGTAACACCTACACATGATCCATGGTGCCAAATATTGCAACGGTCACAGCATAAAATCAGCTTCAAATCATTTGGCTTTCTGCAAATGCAGTACACTTCCATCGAGCATGACCGGATGATTCGTTTTCTTCTCGGTGTCTGAGCTGCAGGGAATGAGATGAGACACTTTCCTTTAAAGTTCTCTTGAAGATGTTGTCTCATTCTGCACATCATACGAGGTTCACCGGATCTACACCACTTGCAAGTGATGCAGCAAACGCCACAGCATACACCCCACTCATACTTGAGTCCCTGTGTCTGCTGACATTCATTATATTGCATATCAGCTTATCATCCTGGCAATTAGCAAGAGCACACAAGATAACTGCAGTAGATTTGGATGGTAATTTATGCCTGGCGTCGTATATGTTAATTTGTTCAGTTACTCCAATGTTGGAAACGTTGATGGTTGGTGACCCAGTGACAACCATCAACTTGGATAATTTGAATAAATTCACCAATTGTAACTGGCCAGGAGAGGTCCCGCTACAACGCTGGGTCATGAAGGCCTTCTACGCTTGGCACAGTTTCATGAGGTCACATGCAGATTTTATATGAAGGTCAGAGAGCTGTACATTTGTTCCAATGTTCATTATCTCGTCATCTGTTAAATAATTTAACCTTGTCGAATGTGAAGCACTGTTATCACTCTCCTTATTGTTGCATTGGTGTGAGGAGTGGCAGTGATTGGTGCAGTTTATTTTTTTTTTAAAAAGGGACATATATTTGTACTGCAGATACCAGTACAGTTGCACCGTTTCTTTATATATTTTATACTTGGGTTAGCAAGGCGAGACGCTTCTCTTAACGTGATACTGTTGGTATCAAATAGAAATAGTTTTTAAAGTATGTATCTTAATAAATTTGAACCTTATATTATTTAACATCAACAAATTAGATTTCGAATGTTAAAACCAATTTCAACCAATTAAAGAATTTATCCTTTAATGTTAAAAATTGTTCAAACTGAAATAAATATATAACACTGTACGGTACAGTTGTTGGAAATTTCCAACAATAATACAACACTTGTATTATTATTAATTATTACTAAATCTTCTAATCACTGTAGTAATTAAAATTAATCAACCGTAGAGTTCACATGTAATAATAATTGTATCTGTACAATAAGGCTAGAATTCTTACGTCACCAGATGCCAGTATTGCGTCAGATTCCATTATAATGAACACATCTATATCCAGTGTGTCTGAGAATTGAGTTTGATTCTCTATAAAACAACGGTGTTCTGTGTGATGATTATTTACAGATAAACTGATCCCCAACTAATGCCAAATAGAGCGTTTATAGTTACAACTTTTATCTGGTGATAAATTTAACGTCACGCGTGAATGCCCTGGAGAGACTTTAATTCATCTCCATTGCTTGTTTACCATCGTAAAACGAGCAATTAATAATATTTAACTCCTCTGAATAATAAACCCGTCCTTATCCGAGCATTTCAATCGCAACTGCGAGAAATTATATTATTCGTAGTAAATAATTTGTGTATCAAATGCGGGACGCGGAGCGGGGCAGAGGAGACGCCATTACTGGAGTGGACACCAACGAGAACGGGGAGGAAAGAAGTCGCCACTGTGAGGTGTGAAGAATTGTTGCAGAATATAGCAACTTAGCTGGTTTATAGTGGGATACCTCGTGGTGGATCGTCAACGAGAATTAATTTGACGTTCCGCCGGGAACCTGTTAATTGGTTCCGTGTAGACCAACGTGACCGGCCAGAGAAGCGCGTCAGCATCTAGGCTAGGCTCGACACCACGTGTTCATTATTACGATGCCAGAACCTAGGACGCGAGCTTCGGCAAGCCTCAACTTACACAGTGCCCTATTAGCTAAATACCTTTATTCCCTTTTGATGCATCATTATGGATAGGTTATAGCTGGGTAGCTTGTCGTTACGCCGAGCGACTAAAACAAACCACAGGTTATTATCTGTCTCCACTCTCCATTTTAATTTCTTGAACATAGATATTTAGCAGCCTAATATGTTGCTACTGAATATATTTTGATTTGAAGCATGTGTGAAGAATTCCCCGAGCTGTCATTTCCCGTGTTAATCATCTCCCAGTGTTCCATGATGAGTTCAGGAGATTCCGAGGATGAGTCATAACCGATGTCTTGGAAAACGTCTTCAAGCTAAGACCCTTTTCCGTATTCCTTTAATTGCATTATCTGTAGTGTATTATTACTACGGATCACTGTTTTCTGGATTAACACGTGTTTATTATAATCATTAATTTCTCATGTTCATAATCTATGTTCTTATTGGTGATTGTTTTATTGATTCTATAATTGGTCATAGGATTAGATTTATTACATAATGAACTGGTGCACGAACCACACTAGTTCCTAGACATATATGAAGTTCTAGTAATAACCCCCCAATGTAGGTGTTTGAGGCTTTGATTCAGTTAAATTATATACAGCCCATTAATTATACAAGTGATTATATTCTCTAGTATTTATCCATAGTTACTGGTTCATCTAGGAATTTTCTAATGATCACATTTTATTAGTTTCCCTCTTTACTATAAAAGCGGGTGGTCCTTTGTAATTGATTTTCATTACATTAATATTTAAATAAATAGAGTCAAGTCCCAAATGTCCCACAACAGTTGTGTTTGCCTGCCACAGCCTGCCACAGTCTTGAGAGCACGGAGCCTCTCTCTACATTGGGGACCTAGTCTGGCTAAAACATTGCGGTACAGTAGAACCTCAAGACCAAGGTATTTGTATCTGGTAACATAGTCGAGCAGAGAGCCATCATCCAACTGCATTTTGCGAAGGGCCCCACCCCGTCTGGGTGGGTGTCGGTTCAGGATCTTTGTTTTCTCTACTGAGATGACTAAGCATAGTTCCTGACATGTGTACAATACAGAGTTCAGAACATTTTGGGTGTTGGTATACCCATTGGTGTGGATCAGTATATCATCCACATAGCTAATGATGTGTTCGCTGGACCTTCTAGTTACTAAGTTTAAAAGTGCATTGATTAACACATTGAACAAAGTATGACTGAGGACACCTCCCTGTGGAGTGCCAAGTTCAAAATCTCTCGTTACACGCCTATGCCCTTGGAACAGTACAGATGACTTCCTGTTGGATAGATAGCCTCTTATCCACCGTAGAAGCCATCCTCCAATATTCATTTTAGCAAGTTCTCTCAGAATGACGTGTGGGTTAGCAATGTCAAAGGCTGACTTAAGATTTAGGAAAGTGGTATATGATCTATCAGTATGCAGGGGTGAGGAATGTGGTAATACAGTGATGTACACTCTTTCCATGCGTAAAGTCATATCTGGGGAGACAACATATTAATTTTGTAAAGGAGACGGTTGAGAACCATCCTCTCAAAGACACTTATAGAGATAACTAGTGAGGGAGATTGGGCGAAAAGCACTCTGCTGGTGAGGTTTAGGAATGGGAATAACAACACTGTTGGTCCATGACTTAGGAAGCTCCCCAGTTACATAGCTCATATTATACAATTCAAGCAAGGGATTCCCTGGAACTAGCAGAAGCATACGCAGTATGCCGTAAGTAACTCCATCCTCCCTGGGTGATGTAGCTTTGCCTTTATGTAGAGCAGAGTCTAGTTCATATTCAGTAAAAAGCATGTCACAGTTATCCTCTTGATGAAGCATGCAGTCAAGGAGCCTTGCCCTATCAGCATATCTATTATTTAATTCATTCTGTGAGGGTAGAGGAAGACTGTCAAAGCTGGAAGTCGTGGCCCAAGCATCAACAAGCTCATTTGCTCTGTGCAGAGGATTAGGGTACGAGATCTCTGCATCATTTTTCCCATTGACCTTGTTGATATCCTTCCATGCCCAACTTAGTGGCGTGTGAGAATTGAGACCACGGACAAAAGTTTCCCAGTCTGTCTGCCTCAGCTCCACCATACGTTCCCTGGCCTTAGCCAGAGCCGCTTGAAAGAGCCTAAGCATTTCAGCAGTGCGGGTCCTTCTATAAGCTAGTCCAATTATTCTGGCAGTGCGTTTTAGTGCATGCAATTTAGAATCATTATAATAAGCATAAGTGCTATGACCAGTGTAATTTGGGTTACGTGGCCTGGACGATGGATCAAGTGATTCTATAAACTGCTCGATAGTACCTGTGAGCTCATTGTTAAAATCTACAACTGATGAAGGCTCAGATGAACTGCACCAATCTGACACATGAGATTGTCTCAATTGTTTCGCAACAAGATTGTCTCGTTGATCGATGGGCACAGCCAGCCTCTTCCGCTTGAACACTCCGTCGGGGAGGATAGAGCTGCCAATGCTTACAGTGGCTAATATGGCCAGATGATCAGACGCCATATCTGGCACTATTGACGAGGCGCACACAGTGTGGGAGACGTCGAAACCGAGACATAGATCAAGAATACCTCCGTAGATATTCGTCGGTTCAAGGTCACCCACAACCTGTGCATCATCGTGACTACCTAATAGTGACACCAGTTGGTTGCCGTTACGATTACTGAACTGCGAATTACCCATATTCCTATGCCTAGCGTTATAATCACCTATAACGATGGTAGGTTCAGTCTGAATACAGATAGGAAGGTCAGCATAATTAAAGTTACAAGGAGTTGATTATTTAGGCCATAGTTGTTTTTCTCTTAAACTGGATGATAGAGGGGGTCTTTAACGTGATTGGGAATACATACATACACACATACATACATGCGTACATATATACATACATGCGTACATATATACATACATACATGCATGCATACATACATACATCTATACATACATCCATACATGCATACATACATACATGCATGCATACATGCATGCATACATGCATGCATGCATGCATACATGCATGCATACATGCATGCATACATACATACATACATGCATGCATACATACATACATACATACATACATACATACATACATACATACATACATACATACATACATACATACATACATACATACATACATACACGTCCAGTCAGCATATAGCTATTTCGGGACAAAATCTAATACAGTTTATATTGGTGAGACGCCACTGTGATGAGGAGTTTAAATATCACAGGAACTGTAGGTTAATGTGTGTCATAAGTGAGGTTAGATGAGGCATCTACAAGCATCAGCTGGAGGCTGATGGAGTGTTGTGGAGGCTGCTGGTACTATGCCCAATGTTGGAGGGTGGATTTGACTCTCCCACCCTCCCTCCCCACATTGACCGCAGTACGTCTAAGGTCACTTTCCACTCTCGCTTACCAAGGGTATAACCCCCCCCCCCCCCAACACACACACATGCATCAGATTCTTAACTTACAATATTTATGATTTACCAATTCATGTTACTACACTGACTCTCAATTTCACAATATTGTATAAACTTTGATGAATCGCTAGTCTATGGGTCATCCAATAATGTTAGCAGACGTCTAAATGTTACCACTGCTAGGCTTAGGCTCGGCTACAAGTACCTCTGGGAGTTTGTGACATCTGATGATGTAGATTTGACTAAATGTAAACTCTGTCAGCAGAACTATTCGCATACTTTGCGTCATTATATAATGGAATGTGAAAAAATTGCGGAATTTAAAGATATCAACATCAATAGTGTCCATGAAATGTGTAAGTACTTCATTCATAATGATGTGCTCCCCGAAATCTTAGCGAAGTATCCAAAATTTGCTTACTGTAGGTAATGCATGCACATGACTGTAAAGCTGCCGCCCAGTTGGGTGGGTGTGGAGCACATGACTGTAAAGCTGCCGCCCAGTTGGGTGGGTGTGGAGCACATGACTGTAAAGCTGCCGCCCAGTTGGGTGGGTGTGGAGCACATGACTGTAAAGCTGCCGCCCAGTTGGGTGGGTGTGGAGCACATGACTGTAAAGCTGCCGCCCAGTTGGGTGGGTGTGGAGCACATGACTGTAAAGCTGCCGCCCAGTTGGGTGGGTGTGGAGCACATGACTGTAAAGCTGCCACCCAGTTGGGTAGGTGTGGAGCAAGACTAGTAACTGTGCGACTCCTTATAGATGTAAAGTGCCTTGTAGAGTGACTGTTGTGAGCCTCTTGTTGAATTACTTGTGACACAAAAGATTACTGATGTGTGTATTTGTGTGGGTGATTAAATATGTATGTGTATGTATATATGTATACGTATGAATATGTACATGTATGCATAAGTATGTGTACATTAATAATTTTGAAACTAGCGTCAAAAGATTGTTATTTGCTTAGCTAAACGAACTAGAAGGTTCAGTTCCTGAACCGATTATGTGCCTCTGTAATCCTTTACACCACCGCCCACGGGATGTGTATTATGGGGTGCATAATAAAGAAAGAAAATGAATGGACCGAACCCCACAATTCATTTAGCTAAGCAAGTTACAATCTTGATGAGCTAGTTACAAAATTCACTATAAGTCGTCACATCATAAATGGGTTCGAGATGGACCACAAGTAGTGCATTACATAATTTATCAGTATTGTGCAGCCTGTGATCCCCGCCTGGCTGGATACCTGATACCTAGGTAGTTTTCATGTGTCCGGACACCGGCGATAAGGTGGTATTATTTATTTAACTTAAGAGATATATATTTTTAAATGTTGTCACATTAACGGCTACATTTTCCTTTCTTCTGACATATAGATTTTTAAGATTAATTAAAATATATGGAAACTAATTATACAATTTATTGGCTGGTGTGCAGGGCTTCACACTCTCAGAGCTAGCCATCAAGTAACTATCAAAGCGCATATATCTTCGTTTTCACTTCAGTTATATATATGACAAAGGATTTTAAATGTAGCCTATATTTCTACCTTTCTGATGACAAATACTTTCGTTAATTACAATATCTAGATCAAACTAACATTGATTTTCAAAAGGTTGTATATTTTCCATCAATGGAGAGCATCAGCCAAGAAGCCTTCTTTAAAATATGAATATCTTTCCTCGCCCAATAAGATCTAATCTCTGAATAAAACGCAAAAAACAACTTGATTGTAACCTATCCACCGCTGCCCATTGGATGGAGGAGAGGGGGTTATGTGTAGGATAAACATATCAATTGTGACACTAGCCCTCCATATATGTCAGTTGCTTAAATTATAAACTGTACTTGTGGTCGGTCTCGAGCCCATTGTTGATGTGACAATGTGCATTGACTTTTGTAACTAGCTTATCAAGATTATAACTTGCTTGGCTATATGAATTGTGGGGCTCAGCCCCTGAGCTCATTATGTGCCTCTGTAACACTCCACTATCGCCCATAGGATGGGTATGGGGTGCATAATAAATGAACTAAACTAAGCTCTGCCTTTTTGATAACATATACAATTACAAGCTTTAGTTGTGAATCTCAATTAATTAAACAATATATCACAGAGCCTGTAGGGTTCGGTGAGATGAGCAAAGAGACATGGGAGATTTTACATAAGTACAGTACATGGTAGTTTAAGTAGCGAACGCATGTCAACGAATAACGAGTATATATAACAAAGCTATTGTCCTATGAAGTCGATTTAACTTCCAAACATATATTTTTTAATATATGTTAAATGTTTTCTGGCTAGTTATGTTTGATTTTATTAAAAATACGTATTCTACTTGTTAACATTATAATTTAAATTTGTGATAATTTGTGCAGAGAAGTGCGACAACTGGATATGCCAACAAACACTTTCCAAACAACGATATATCTTGGATAAGTCGCTCCACAACATTGACGCTTGGACCGTCGACTTCCTTTGATGCTACTTATTTACTTATTTCATAATGAAATTATATTAGTTTGGAGTAAATATATGTTTTCTCATGTTCTGCATTCAGCACCCACATTATAGTGAGTAAATATACCATATTACTTCATTACTTAAATAATGCTAGGAGGTTTTGAATAGCTTTGGGTCTGTAGTGGACAGAATCTCCAATAGATGGGGCGAGAGTCGCCCCCATCTCTCTCACCCGAGCAAGAGTCGAAACTTAATTTAAAATTGATATATCTTTGTTCTCGAACATGATATATTTCATTTGGTGCAATCATAATAATGTTCATATCTCGGTCTTTCTGGAGGCATATAAGATTTTAGGCTTTATTAGCGTATCTTTGTTAATTATACAATACAGTATATCGGCAAGTGCGTAGGCGTCTGCACTCCATGCCTGACAAGCTACTGAGCGCTACTATAAAAACATATGTATCTTCACTTGAGCTATAAATATGTATATTGTAATGTATTTAAAATGAAGCTCTTATTTCTATCTTCCTTAAGACATATATAACATTTATGTTTATTAACGAATTTACGTGAAATAAACATTGATCTGAGAGAGAGTTGCTCAGTCGATCAATCTGTCTGGGGTCGGAGCTCGGCTATTATAAAAGTACACGTATCTTCGCTTTAAACTTAAATATGCCCATGGTAAGGTATTTAGAATGAAGCTTATATTTCTATCTTTCTTGTGACATATAAAACTCTTACGTTTATTAAGGAATCTGCGTGAAATAGGCATGGTTCTGAGATGAATGCTGCGGTTTTCGAGCTCGACGAGCAATGAAAACTGCCCCTTATATAACACTACAAATATCTTCGGTTTTACTTAAAATATTTGTCAGGTAGAGGTTTAACATATATGTCGCGTTTTTGTCTTTCTTCTGACTAATAAATAATTTTGGTTTAATAAGTCAAGATGTTTTCAACAATATTTCACATGTATTTCATGTGAACAATGTATTTCAACAATACAATATAACAAATGCACACATTGGTACATTATTGCAAAGGCACTATACTATATATACTGTACATACATACATATATATATACTGTACATACATACATACATACATACATATATATATACTGTACATACATACATACATATATATATATATATATATATATATATATATATATATATATATATATATATATATATATATATATATATATATATATATATATATATATATATACATATATATATATATATATATATATATATATATATATATATATATATATATATATATATATATACTGTCTCCACTCGATCATCCGGACTATATGGGAAGGACCCCCAGCCGGATTATCACATTTTTCGGATAATGGTACTTTTTCACCTACGAGTTCAAAAGTGACCATTTCCAACTATTTTTATACTACAAACAACATAATTTGAATTGCCTTGCCACATACAATTATTAAATATTCAACTAGAAACCTCAACTTACCTTGTTGGTGTTCGTCTTCTTGATTGATGCCACACATCTTGAAGTTAAAAATTCTTAACAATTTATGTAACCTATACTAACACAACACTAAAATTAACACTTAAAATTACTGTACAGTTCATTAAGCTAAGTCAGTTTTGACTGCCAGCTGCTGAAGCCTCACTGGTTGAGGGCATTTGGGTTGCCTGTGAGGCCTCACTTGTTGAAGGCGCTTGCTTGCACCTCACTAGTTGAAGCGCTTGCATGCCCTCACTTGTTGAAGGCGCTTGGCTTGCCTGTGACGCCTCACTTGTTAAAGGCGCTTGCTTGCGCATCACTTGTTGAAAGCGCTTGGCTTGCCTGTGGCGCGTCACTTGTTGAAAGCGCTTGGCTTGCCTGTAATGCGTCACTTGTTGAAGGAGCTTGGCTTGCCTGTGGCGCCTCACTTGTTGAAGGCGCTTGGCTGCCTGTGATGCCTCACTGGTTGAACAACACGTAACTTGTCTTTAATTGCTATGACAATCTTCTTCCTCTTAACACTTCCAGAACGATTGATGCTGCTAACAGACATAGTCTTGGCCAAAAATGTTCAAAATTACTATGAAAATTAAGAAAGTTATTTAAAAAAATATTTCACTAATGGCGCAACACTGTGAGGCCGCACTGGTTGAGGTGTATAACAGTGACTTGTCTTTAATTGTTAGGACAACTTTCTTCCTCTTAACACCTCCAGAACGATTGATGCTGCTACCAGACATAGTCTTGGCCAAAAATGTTCAAAATTACTATGAAAATAAAAAAGTTATTTAAAAAAATATGTCACTAATGGCGCAGCACTGTGTATAACACGAGGGACGGACGCACATGGGTTGACCAGTGTTAGACGGGTCCACTTGGGGTGGGGCAGCTATAGCGCGTTACGTAGGCCGCCAGGAGGAAAAAAAATTCACAATATTTTTGAAGGAAACTTCAGCCTGTGCACAATGCTTTTAGGAAACTTATTTATTTGTTATTACATAATTACTAGTACTTATTTTATTTGGTTTTGGCTATGATTAATTGTTCTAAAATTAATGGTAATTCCTGTACCCAGGTGGTCCCTCCTGACGCACCCCTCCCACCCTCCCAACACCACCCACCCACCCCACCCCCCTCCTCCACCATGCGTCTAGAGCCACAGACGGGATTAATACGGTATGGCCGTATTTTCATCCGGCCAAACCAGCTTTTATCCGGTTCCTGTGGCCATTTTGACCGGATATTGTGATAACTTTATCCGATCACGATTTTGGCTGTATAGGGCGTTTTCCGGATGTTTGAATCCCGGATAATCGCGGGGTTACAGTATATATATATATATATATATATATATATGTCGTACCTAGTAGCCAGAACGCACTTCTCAGCCTACTATGCAAGGCCCGATTTGCCTAATAAGCCAAGTTTTCCTGAATTAATATATTTTCTCTAATTTTTTTCTTATAAAATGATAAAGCTACCCATTTCATTATGTATGAGGTCAATTTTTTTTTATTGGAGTTAAAATTAACGTAGATATATGACCGAACCTAACCAACCCTACCTAACCTAACCTAACCTATCTTTATAGGTTAGGTTAGGTTAGGTAGCCGAAAATGTTAGGTTAGGTTAGGTAGCCGAAAATGTTAGGTTAGGTTAGGTAGGTTAGGTGGTCGAAAAATCATTAATTCATGAAAACTTGGCTTATTAGGCAAATCGAGCCTTGCATAGTAGGCTGAGAAGTGCGTTCTGGCTACTAGGTACGACATATATATATATATATATATATATATATATATATATATATATATATATATATATATATATATATATATATATATATATATATATATATATATATATATATATTGTTGCAAGTCGAGCAACAAATATTTTACATTGAACAACAAATGAGACTGGAAAAGCAGTATTGCCACCTCTGCTATACAGAAAAAAATAGACCCTAGACACACCCTGTGGGTAGTAATGGACCCCCATACCGACACTATGAGGGGTAGTGGACCCCATAATAACACTATGGGCGGTAGTGGATACTATACAAACACTATGGGCGGTAGTTGACTTCATAGCGACCCTGTGGGCGGTACTGGACCCCCTGCCGACCCTGTGGGCGGCAGTGGACCCCCTACCGACCCTGTGGGCGGCAGTGGACCCCCCTACTAACCCTGTGGGCGGTAGTGGACCCCTACCGACCCTGTGGACGCCCTACCGACCCTGTGGGCGGTAGTGGACCCCATACCGACCCTGTGGGTGGCAGTGGACTCCATACCGACCCTGTGGGTGGCAGTGGACCCCATACCGACCCTGTGGGCGGTAGTGAACCCCCTACCGACCCTGTAGGCGGCAGTTGACCCCTACCAACCCTGTGGGCGGTAGTGAACCCTTTATTGACCCTGAGGACGGCAGTGGACTCTATATACTAATCCTGTGGGCGATACTGGACCCTATACTCATCCTGTGGGCGGCAATGGACGCCATACACATCCAGTGGGTGTTATTGGACCCCATACTTATTCTGTGGGTGGTTGGAGCCCCATACCCATCCTGTGGGTGATAGTGGACGCCATACTCCTCCTGTGGGGGGTATTGGACCCCATACTTATTCTGTAGGTGGTTGTGAGCCCCATACCCATCCTGTCGGTGGTAGTGGATGCCATACATATCCAGTGGATGGTATTGGACCCCATACCTTTCCTGTGGGTTGAAGTGATCCCCAAGTTTGCAGTAGTTTACCCCATAAACATTCCAACAAAACATCGTTTTCTGTTAGCATTCCTACAAAACATTCTTTAAAGATTTTTAAAGCGCAAACTATGGTATATAATATTGATTGGTGAAGCACTATTATTCTGTGTAATAATTTATAGTATATAAAATTATTTATATAATTTACTAAGAACAAATATTTCTCAAAACAAAACTACGAGCCTTCAATAGGATGTAGCTGATCTGTAATATTCTAAGAGCATGGACAATAGTAGGTAAATTTCACAACCCATGTGGGACCTGAAAACTACAATTTTCATTATAATTGAACCAATCACGACTATTCTGCTATCTACGTTGATGGACGGGTACTGTGAGACGTAAATTGGTACGTGAGGAAGAGTTTGGGCCTTGGTAAAAAAATTAACTGGAAATATATCACATATGTACTAAATCACATTCAACATATTGACTTTAAGCATTAAGTCAATTATGTGCTGTCTTGTGTGAGAACGGGTTGAGTAAGGAAGGATTTGCTGACCAGGCGATGGTTGCCAAACTTATCATCGCCCATATAGAATTACAAATTTTAATCTTAGTTGTAAAATAATTATGCCAAAATGTTAATTTTCATATATTAATATACATTATTAATCATTAACATGTTATATGATTTCCTATTTATTAATTAAACAAATATAGTTTTATTTATGAATTATGCACAGTTGGCATCTGTGAGCAGGCGCTGACAGACATGTCCGCCTCTACATAGCCTCGACCCCGTTAGTACTTCCCGACCCCTGTTAGTAGCTCCCCCTCCTCCATAGCCTGCTGTTCTCATGTTATGAGGAAGGCATTGAGGAAGGGATAGCAGGCATTGAGGGGGAGAGGCAGTGAGGGGGAGAGACAGTGAGGGGGAGAAGCAGTGAGGGGGAGAAGCAGTGAGGCATTGAGGGGGAGAGGCAGTGAGGCATTGAGGGGGAGAGGCAGTGAGGCATTGAGGGGGAGAGGCATTGAGGGGGAGAGGCAGCGAGGCATTGAGGGGGAGAGGCAGTGAGGCATTGAGGGGGAGAGGCAGTGAGGCATTGAGGGGGAGAGGCAGTGAGGCATTGAGGGGGAGAGGCAGTGAGGGGGACAGGCAGTGAGGCATCGAGGGGGAGAGGCAGTGAGGCATTGAGCGGGAGAGGCAGTGAGGGGAAGAGGCAGTGTGGGGGGAGAGGCAGTGAGGGGGAGAAGCAGTGAGGGGGGAAAGGCAGTGAAGGGGGAGAGGCAGTGAGGGAGGGAAGGGTGAGGGTGAGTGAACGCAATTACACAATGAACTTTATTTCATTTGTTGCATTTATGCTATGAATCTGTCGATTTTTTCCCTTAGAATTTTTTGTTAAATTTAAAAAAAATTCTATCCATTTTCCTCCATTCTCCTTTACGAACTTACACGATAACCGACGGGTCTCATCCCCAAGGGGTTCGGAAACCAAATGGTGCTCTGTAGCTCTGTACCCTGTGTCCTAGCCTGCGTAGATCTTTGTTGAATATTCCTGTCAATGTTGGTTATGGACTCAACAACCCCGAAGATAGCCTGCCTTGACCCGACATCGATTGTTGCACCACCTTTTTTTTTTAACCTAGCCTATAACCCCTCCCCCTCTCCTTAGGACAACTTTGTGTTCAATTAAGGAATAAATTTGGTTTATATTGAGATAATGTTCAAATATATTCCTACTCTAATTTCCATAGTTTGTAAGAATTTCGAGGAAAGGGGGGGGGGGGGTTATAGGCTAGGTTAAGAAATTTTTTTTTATTTAATGATACAGATATGGTGAATCTTATCACGTTTCCTAAGAATATGTGTACAAATGGAGTTCAAATATATGAGGTTGGGTTGTGTTTGAACTGATGTAGAGAAAACTGGCCATTAAACCCATAGTTAATAGAGGTTAGGTTGGGATGGGTTGGCTGTGTCCTAAAAATAAGATACCATATATGGAACAAAGATCTTGGTATCGGAGGTTTGGGCAAGGGCAGTTGGGTTGATGCAAAAACATCACTTTTCCTAAAAAAAAAAAAAGTGCAACAATCGACATCAAATCAAGGCAGGCTAGCTTCGGGGTTCAAGAGTCCATAGCCAACATTGACAGGAATATTCGGCAAAGATCCACGCACGTTAGGGCACAGGGTAGTTAGGTTAATATTCAAACACACTTTACTAAGAATATAAAATACAATATTTAACAAAGATCTATAATTAAAAAATAAAAAACAGCCAAGAATATTGGACTGCATATTGGAAATGTGCCTTAAATTTGCAGTATATGAAATAGGTGAAACTTGGGGGGGCAAATTGAGCATTGGCCATGCATGATATGATACGCAAAATCAGGTAAATTTGGTAGAAAATGTCTTAAATATGGATAAATTGAGGCAAATTAGGTAGAAATAGTCTTAAATTGGGATATATTTGGTTTTAGCCATGTTAGGGTTAGGTCTGGTTTTAGGTTAGGTTTGGGTAAGTTAGGATAGTTTAGGTTTAGTTAAGTTAGATTAGGCTAGGTTAGGTTATGTTTGGGTAAGTTAGGTTAGATTTGGATAAGTTAGGCTACGTAAGTTACATTAGGTTAGGTAAGTTATGTTAGGGTAGGATAGGTAAGGTAGGTTCGGTTAGTTTAGGTTAGGTAAGTTATGTTAGGTTTGGTTAGGAAAAGTTAGGTTGGGTTGGGTTAGGTTTAGTTATGTTAGATTAGGTTAGGTCAAGTTAGGTTAGGGTAAGATAGGTTAGGTAGGTCTTTGTTTTGAGATATACAGTATACAAGAGTTGTTACATTCTTGTACAGTCACTAGTACGCATAGCGTTTCGGGCAGGTCCCTGGAATACGACCCCCACGAAGAATCGTTTTTACAACCAGCCCAGTAAATCCTCCCCGGCCAGGATACAAACCCATGACTAAGCACTCGTGGAACCCCAGGCGAGTGTCTTACCACTACACCACGGAGACTGGTGTAATGGTAAGTGGACTGGTGTTTTGACACACAATTCAATATATTTTTCTCCCTTCCTATTTATGCTACGATGCTGAGACTTGGACCAGATGAAACCCTTTTCATATGCAGGCAATGAGTCACAATAACGTGGCTAAAGTATGGCTCAAGTCCTCGACTTGAGAATGGTCCAGGACGGACCGAAACGTCGTCGTCCCTTCACCTTTTCATATACAACTAGTCAAAAAATTTTGGTTGACATTGAACAACTTTCATTTCCATTGGGACGCCCCCTTAAGTTAGGTTAGGTTATGTTTGGGTAAGTTAGGTTAGGTTTGGGTAAGTTAGGTTAGGTTAGGTTTGGCTAAGTTAGGTTAGGTTTGGGTAAGTTAGGTTAGGTTTGGCTAAGTTAGGTTGGTTAAGTTAGCTTAGGTTAGGTTAGTTAAGTTTAGCATAGTTTAGGTTAGGTTTGGGTAAGCTATGTTAGGTGGGGTTATGCAGGGATGTTCAGAGAACAGTTTTAAGATAAAGTGACTGAAAAAATATATTTAACAGAAGTGTAAGTTTGATATACAAAGCTGAACTAGTTACATTTGAGAGTGTTATTTAATGCTTGAAGATGTATTAGAGAACAACATTGATGAACGAAGGTGACTGAGAATAACTTTTGATGACTTAAGAATAACATTAATATCTTAGAGAACAACTTTGATGACTGAGACTAACTTTTGATGGCTCTGAGAATGACTTTTGAGGACATGAGTAGTATTTAGAGGTCTTTAAGATTAACTTTTGTTGGCTCTGAGAATAACTTTTGATGAACGAAGGCGAGTTAAATAATAAATTTGATGAACGAAGAGGTCTTACAAAAACAACTTTGATGAACGAAGGTGACTTAGAGATTACCTTTGTTGACTATGAGAATAACCTTGATGGCCCTGAGATTAACTTTGATGACTGAGAATCACTTTTGATTTCTCTGAGAATAATTTTTGAGGACGAGAGTTGTATTTTGACGTCTTTGAGTGTGTCCTTGATTGTGTGATTGACGTGTTTGAGTGTGTCATTGGTGCCTTTGTGTGCATTATTAATGTCTTTTGATGTATCAAAGAGTAACTTTGGTGTCCCAAAGAGTGTCTTTGATGTCTCGAAGAGTGTCCTTGACTATTTTCTTTTACTTAACGACAAAATTTTAGTTAAGAACAGTGTTGAAAGATTCCCTTTAACTATTTTTATACTCTAAGAAGTATACTGGATGACTATTGTCACTAATGCAATGGATGTCGACGCTTGTGGGCCTGCTATAGAAACTGACGAAGAGGCCACAGACTTTGATGCGGCAGCCCATATTGAAACCTTGATGAACACATCTACGCCAATGTCTTGAGTCGATGATATTTTGTGTAAGGTGTGCTTTAATATATTGAGTGTCATACTGCTACCCTGCAGACATACTGTATGGTAATGTGCGGTATTTGTCTCGTATCTATGACAAGGTGCCCTATTTGCAGATACGCCATTTCGCATGTCCTTCAACCGATTATTTCCTAAGATGACAAAAAGGCATAGAGACTTATTTATGTAAATAATACTTGTACAAATGTTGAGTTATTTTTTCTTTTTTATATCCATAAATTGGTATAAATAAGCTCGTATTTTCTTGAACAGTACTTTTTTTTTGGGGGGGGGGGGGGAACAAACTCAAAGAGGTCATAATGCTCATAAGAACATAACATTCTTCCCACAGTCACTGGCGACTTGCCGGCTGGATTGATTGCAATTGTTTAGTTACCGCCCAAAATAGTTGGTTAGGGGAGGGGGGGGGGCGAGACACTGCCTCATTTAGTGAAATTTGCTATGTCTAATAGCTTGGACGTTGGGAACTGAACAAGAGGTCTGCATGAAGGTTGCTCAACATCCCATCTGAATGAGGAAACATGTGGGAGAAAGAGAGACAGCTTTTCTCTCTTTGTGATGAAAAAAAAACTTTAACAATTGGTGCTCTAAGTATTGAAAATCTTAATAACTTCATAGCAATTGAAAGTCTTATAAAATAATATATATTTAGAAGTAAATCCTTGTCTATGTTAATATATATTAATAAAAAAGTTAGTTGTAATTTCATTGCCAAAGCCATCCAAACCTGGCTCATTAAAATATTTTTTTTTTATGAAATTTCCTAAATATTTATGCAATATTTATTATGAAACTATCATAATACATAAAGGTACTTCATTTTCATACAAATTATTTATCAAGTAAGAACATAACCGAGGGAGTCAGTCGGCCGAGCGGACAGCACGCTGGACTTGTGATCCTGTGGTCCCGGGTTCGATCCCGGGCGCCGAGGAGAAACAATGGGCAGAGTTTCTTTCACCCTATGCCCCTGTTACCTAGCAGTAAATAGGTACCTGGGTGTTAGTCAGCTGTCACGGGCTGCTTCCTGGGGGTGGAGGCCTGGTCGAAGACCGGGCCGCGGGGTCACTAAAAAAAAAAGCCCCGAAATCATCACAAGATAACCTCAAGATAAGAACAAAAGCAACTGCAGAAGGCCTATTGGCCCATACGAGGCAGCTCCTATCTATAACCACCCAATCCCTCTCATATACATGTCCAGCCCACGCCCGAAACAATCGAGGAATCCCACCTACACCACGTTACCCGGCAATTGGCTCCACAAATCAACAACCCCGCCACCGAACCAGTATCCACCCAAGTCTTTTCTAAATCTAAATTTATCCAATTTATACCCATTGTTTCGTGTTCTGTTTTGTGTTGATACTTTTAATACCCTATAATATCCCCTCTGTTGTGTCCATTAATCCACTTGTAAACCTCTATCATGTCACCCCTAACTCTTCGCCTTTCCAGTGAATGCAATTTAAGCTTTGCTAATCATAAGAACATAAGAACAAAGGTAACTGCAGAAGGCCTATTGGCCCATACGAGGCAGCTCCTATCTATAACCACCCAGTCCCACTCATATACTTGTCCAACCCGCGCTTGAAACAATCGAGGGACCCCACATCCACCACGTTATGCGGCAATTGGTTCCAAAAATCAACAACCCTGTTACTGAACCAGTATTTACCCAAGTCTTTCCTAAATATAAACTTATCCAATTTATACCCATTGTTTCGTGTTCTGTCTTGTTTTGATATTTTTAATACCCTATTAATATCCTCCCTGTTATGTCCATTCATCCACCTGTAAACCTCTATCATGTCACCCCTAACTCTTCACCTTTCCAGTGAATGCAACTTAAGCTTTGTTAATCTTTCTTCATATGAAAGATTTCCAATTTGGGGAATTAACTTAGTCATCCTACGTTGGACATGTTCAAGTGAATTTATATCCATTCTATAATACGGCGACCAAAACTGAACTGCAAAATCTAAATGGGGCCTAACCAGAGCAAGATATAGCTTAAGAACCACACCAGCTGTCTTGTTACTAACGCTTCGATTAATAAATCCCAGTGTCCTATTCGCCTTATTACGAACATTCATGTATTGATCCTTCTGTTTTAAATTCTTACTAATCATAACTCCCAGATCCTTTTCGCAATCCGACTTCGCAATCTCAACACCATCTAGCTCGTATCTTGTAACTCTATCATCATGACCTAGCCTCAGAACTTTACATTTATCAGCATTAAACTGCATTTGCCAATCCTTTGACCATTTCAAAACCCTATCTAGATCAATTTGATGTGATAGTGAGTCCTCCTCCGAATTAATTTCCCTACCGATTTTCGTATCATCGGCAAATTTGCAAATGTTGCTACTCAAACCTGAATCTAAATCATTTATATATATTATAAACAACAGAGGTCCCAGGACAGAGCCCTGAGGTACTCCACTAACATTATCCCACTCTGACTTAACCCCATTTATACTCTGTTTCCTTTGGAATAGCTATGCCCTAATCCAACTTAATATAGCACCCCCAATACCATGAGCTTCTATTTTTTTAATTAGTCTTTCATGTGGCACTGTATCAAAAGCTTTGCTAAAGTCAAGGTACACAACATCACAATCCTTACCACTATCAACTGCCTCAACTATGCTGGAATAAAGTTAGCAAATTTGTTAAACATGAACGGCCATTTGTAAAACCATGTTGCGACTCATTTATTAATTTATGTTTTTCAAGTTAGACGAATTGTATTTGCAATTATTGATTCAAGTAACTTTCCCACAATAGACGTTAGGCTAATTGGCCGATAGTTTGACGCAAGTGATCCATCTCCTTTCTTAAAAATTGGTACCACATTAGCTACCTTCCATGATTCTGGCACTCTGCCTGACTCTATTGATTTATTAAATATGGTAGACAGTGGCTCGGAAAGCTCCTCTTTGCATTCTTTAAGCACCCTGGCAAACACGTCATCCGGCCCTGGGGATTTGTTTGGTTTTAGTTTTTCTTATTGTTTAATTACATCCTCCCTGGTAACTGCTAAATTAGTCAACCTGTCCTCATCCCCACCCACATAGACTTGTTCGGCCGAAGACATATTGTTAAGTTCTTCTTTAGTAAATACAGATATAAAATATTTGTTAAAAATACTACTCATCTCCTTGTCATTATCCGTTATTTGACCTGTCTCAGATTTTAATGGACCTATCCTTTCCCTAGTCTTAGTTCGATATAACTGAAAAAAACTTTAGGATTTGACTTTGCTTGCTCTGCTATGCGAACTTCATAGTTTCTTTTTGCTTTCCTAATATCTTTTTTAACATTTCTAACCAGTTGTATGAATTCCTGTTCTAAACTGACTTCCCCGTTTTTAATCCTTTTGTACCAAGCTCTCTTTTTACCTATAAGGTTCTTTAAATTATTTGTTATCCACTTTGGGTCATTAGTATTCGATAAATTCTATTTGTATGGTATACTACGTTCCTGTGCTTTGTTTAAAATATTCTTAAATAAGTTATATATTAAATCCACATCGAAATCCCCTTTTACGTCACCTATCGCTGAGTTCATGTCTTGCTCCAAGACCGGCCCGCACCCCATACCCAAGACTTTCCAATCTATTTGACCCAAGAAATTTCTTAGGCTATTAAAATCAGCTTTTCGAAAATCTGGCACTTTAACAGAATTTTCTCCTACAGGTCTATTCCATTCTATGCTAAATCTGATTACTTTGTGATCACTGTTCCCTAGCTCACTCCCTATTTCGATGTCATTAATTTGTGTTTCCCTGTTAGTTAACACTAAATCTAAAATATTATTTTCCCGCGTTGGTTCCTTAACCCTTAAATGGCGCATAGCTATATACCATTTGACACCCACAGGCGCATACCAAAAAAAAAAAAAAAAAAAAAAAAAAAAAAAAAAAAAAAAAAAAAAAAAAAAAAAAAAATTCTTTCTAACCTGTTAATTTGTGTTCACTGATCACGGGAAAAATAATAAAAAAATCGTAAGTGGCATATATTGCCCACTATAGGGCGGGGAAGTGTGGCAAAAATCAGGTGCTGACTGAGCGTGCGTCCCAGGCGGTCTGTTGATCGCCAGCTGTCAGGCCAGTTTCCACAAAGAGATA
>NW_027189559.1:0-45000 GCF_040958095.1 Procambarus clarkii | reverse complement strand
TATTTGAAATCTGTCTTGTGACATATATTTCCCGAAGAAAGGTGTTGTTATAGTCAGATCTTTGCTCCAGTAATCTGTGATAGCGTGTTTGAGACAGTGTTTCATCAACATACATATTGCTAAAAACACATACATTTCACCTACATTGGTGGTTTTACAACGTTGCAATCGTGAAAATTCCAATCTCTCTCTTCTAATGAGATGAGCCGCATAAAGGTTTGTTTGGTGTACAATATATTCCATGAGCGGCTCATCATAGAATGCTGTAAAATATTCATATTCACTCATATCCTCTCTATTATCAGGGAAAAACTCTGTAATCCCAACGTCTTTATTGTCAAAGGCGGGAGTTCGAGGAATAAAACCAGCACCGTCACTCCACACTAGTACACCTGGTGTCCTGCGAGACACAGGGGACGCAACAGGGGCACTACGGCGAGGAAGCGATGCACCCCGTGGACCAGGAGCTGAAGCCCGTCTACGCACAGTACGGCCGCTACGTGCATGTGAGGTGGAACCACGTGAACATGGGGCTCTTGGTGCCTCATGTTGTTCCATGCGGTGGCACTTGGCTGGGCAAGACGCTGCTGACACGACAAAATCTCGCCCAGTAACACCACTGGTACTGGCACCAGGCTCTGTAACACTGTTCTGATTCCACTTCACTAAAACCAGAAAAAAGAGTCGCCTTCCTCTGACTTGTCACCGAAAATATCCTCAGACTCTAAATAAGCACAGGAACTGTGTGGTCGAGGGTGAATTGGAGTAGACACTGGGCGAGGTGGCATGGTTGAGCGTATAGGCCTCGCCATGGGAGGCAGCTGTATCTCATTTTCACTGTCCGTGCTATCTTCATTGGTCACTTGTGTGTAGTCTTTATCAATGTCAGAGTCATCAAAATCACTTTCCTCACTATCGGAAAATAATTCACTGGTTATTTGCTCTGGGATGAGTGATTGCGTGGTGCGTGTCCGGGAAGCGTTTGGCCGTGCGCTCAACATGGTGGCTGCTGGGTAGCTGAGGCCTCCCACGCAATGGTAGCGTGAGCTGGATATTTTTTCAAAATGGCGGCTGTTTACTATAGCCCCTGGGCAGCGCATGGAGACCCCCTATACCCCACGGGCCTTTCAAATCTTGTACGGTACTCCAAAACATCATATGATGTGGAGCGCAATTTACTGCAAGTCATATTTCAGGAAAATTATGACACTAGAGATTTGTTGAATAGCAGAGCTATGGGTAGAGCAAGAGCGGGGACACACTTATATACCATGGGTGGTATTTCACTGTTCCCAGCTTTGGTTTAAAATGCGAATTTTTCAAACTCATAATAAACAAAAAACTACTACATTTAATTTAGAAGTATATCATCAAACCAAATTAAACATCTGATAGACAATGTTAAAATTAGCATTACAAATAATGAAAGTTCCTTGGCCTCTACATAAGCATGAGACTCAAATTCAGCACCCACATACAACACAATGTTATGAAACGCAAGTTTCTAGGTGAGACCCAGAGGCCAGGTCATTATTAACCTGGTCAGGCACCCAGAGAGGTAAAAACAAACCCCTGTTCTGGTTGAAACTACTACTGAAAGCAAACTAGTGGACAGAACTCCCCAAATGAAAATGAGCAAACTGGCATGATGTCATCATGTCATCATGCTGCTGTCTGCACAACCCCCCCTTCCCCTTCCCCGGGTGGGGGAAGGTTGAGCCCCAGATCCCCCACGCTGGCAATCCACCTCTCAGTTCCGAGGCTGGATGTGAAAACCGCGAAAAACCTCTGACAGAGGGACAGGTTTGCCGGTGAACCTCCAGGTCTAATGCAGAAACTGGTGTTTCATTACATTCAAAGCTGGTTTTCTGGGGGGAGCCCATTCGGCTCTCCGGAGCTACTTACCCAAAGACAACACAAGAGGGACTACCCGGGAGGTGGTCGGCACTCATTCCTCAACCCGACGTCAACAACTGGCTACAATCACCGACCCAACGCAATAAAGGCACGACTAGGCCCAGGAACACTGACAAGATAGCATGCGGCCAGGACCCTGTTCGACCTCCAAAAACCCTGTGCCCGAATGTCAGCCCAAGACATGTTACCTAAGTTGGTAGCCAGTGCAGCAAACTTATGAACATTGTGAGCACGAGGATAGACCGAAGGCTGGCAGGATCCAATAACCTTGCGGACGACCTGGCAGACCTGAACCCTGGAACAGGAAAGAAGGGAAACCGGGTCAACCCAAAGCGCGTCCACGGACACAGAAGCCGTGGGGCACAAACAACGGCGGTGGCCCGCAAACGGACACAACACATGATGCACCCTCGGCCTGACCAACCAAGCAGCAACAACCCAAGGATCCCCCAGAAAGCAGCAGGCTCATTCTTTGCCAGAAAAGGAGACTGCTCTGGGAGAAAAGAAGGAGACTGTTGTGCAGATGAACAACCTATTTCCACGACCGAAAGAGCAGAAACCCCTGCGCCGGAGAAGAGCATGACACTCTCCGACCTTACCCCCAGAGGCCAATGCCAACAGCAAAAATCTTCGAAAAACAATCCTGAACCGAAGGAGCCACAACAAACCGAGGAGAAGAGAGATAGGAGAGCACTCGATCCAAAAACTAGGACGGCTCAGGCGGCGCATAAGCAGGCCGGAGGTGATACAATGCACAAAACGGTGCAGAATATCTATACCGAAAGCCAGCTGAAGCAGCTCCGCCAGAACCACACGATACGAGGCGACAGTATTTGGCATAAGATGATAGTCCTGGAATAACCACGAGAGAAAGGACACCACCACCCGAACCGAAAGCGAAGTAAAACGACGAAGAGTCAAACAGAAACGGAAGGACCGACAAGAAAGTTCATACTGCCACCGAGACACAGCCTGCAGGTGGGACACCATCAATGAAGCCACCTGATCACCATACAGATGGTGATAAACTCGAGTCAAAAATTCCAAATGCGAAGACTCAAGGAGAAGAGTGAACCAGTCTCGTAACGGACCGGGCCGATATTCTGAAAGAGGCGGTGCCGCGGAAAAACCTCCGGGTTCGAACACCGGGCAAGCAGCGCCTGAAACCACGGCTGGGCCAGCCACCACGGGACCAAGAGGACTACCCACCCTTGGTAAGTCTCCAAGCAAGCCAGGACCTGGAGTAACAGCTGAAACGGGGGGGGAGGGGGAAGAGGTACAGGAACCCCCACCTCAACCAGTCCTGCCGGAAGGCGTAGATTCCAACAGCCTCGCAATCAGGGAAGGGCACCACATATACCGGAAGAAGCCTGGACCACGCCGACGCAAAGAGGTCCACCTCCAGGTGCCTGAACGTCAGGCAGAACCAACTGAATGAACCAGCATTAACCATCCATTCCATGGACAGGCCGTCTTCCAGGACGATGAACACCCCCCAGACGTGAACCGCCAGGAGAGCCAAATCCCAAGAACTCAGCAGATGAGTCACCCAAAGTGACCAACCCCAAAGAGCCAAAGACTGCATTGAAGCCCCTCGGTTCAGACAAAGGACCACCAGGGAGCAGTCCAAATGAAGCTGAATCGTCGCTCCGCAGGCAACCCGAACCCTCTGAAGCACAAACTACACTGCAGCGAACTCCCGCACCATGCTGTGGGCCCGACAGAAGGACAGACCCCACCACTCCTGGGTGGCCTGGTGAGCACTGGTCACAAAGTGCTCACCAGGCCACCACCTAATCTCCCAACCGAGAGACGATGCGTCCGTGAACACGTCGAGCGAGGGGCTCAGGTGGGTGCCAAGGCACCGAACCCCGAAAAAAACGAAGAGGAAGCCAGCGACGAAGCAGCCGACACAAGGCCCCCCCCGGGGGGTCAAACCCAGCGATCGCGAGAGGCAGAAGGGACGTCCAGGAATGAACCAGAACAGCTGACGAAGCCAGACCCAACCCAGCGGGTAGACCATCATCGCAAAGTTTAGGTTCCCGCACAGACCGTCGAGCAACCGCCTGGTAACCCAGGAGCCCCACCAGAAACTAGAGCATGCGGGACCGCAGCCAAAGGGGAGACTCCGGAGGAAGAGACAAGGAAGCGGTCCGAGAGTCCCACACAAGACCCAGCCAGGTCCAAACCTAGGAGGAGAACGAGATAGGACTTTCACCAGTTCACCAGAAACCCGAACCCGGCTAGCTGGGAACCCAAACCCCTGGCGCGCAGACACACGGACCGAAAGGGAGCCCAAACCAGCCAGTCGTCGAGGTAAGTCAACACCCGAACACCGAACAGACACAGACAGGCCACTACAACCCGGATAAGGTGTGTGAACATGCGAGGTGCCAGGTTCAACCCGAAAGGGTGACAACAAAAGTGGTAACCCTGATGCCCCAAAACAAAACCGAGCCAGTCCCTGAACCCCAGATGAATTGGGGCATACCAATACGCGTTCTTGAGGTCCAGGCACACCAACCAAGCGCCTGGCTCCAACAGAAGCCAGACCTGGGGACAGAGTGGTCATTCAAAAGGAGGGGCAAAAAACCCAGGGGTTCAGACAGGACAAGTCCAGAACGAACCGTTAGTCCACAGTTACCTGGTTGATACCAGGTTGATGGGGGTTCTGGGAGTTCTTCTACTCCCCAAGCCCAGCCCGAGGCCAGGCTTGACTTGTGAGAGTTTGGTCCACCAGGCTGTTGCTTGAAGCGGCACGCAGGCCCACATACCCACCACAGCTCGGTTGGTCCGGCACTCCTTGGAGGAATAAATCTAGTTTCTTCTTGAAGATGTCCACGGTTGTTCCGGCAATATTTCTTATGCTCGCTGGGAGGGTGTTGAACAATCGTGGACCTCTGATGTTTATACAGTGTTCTCTGATTGTGCCCATGGCACCTCTGCTCTTCACTGGTTCTATTCTGCATTTTTTTCCATATCGTTCACTCCAGTATGTTGTTATTTTACTGTGTACATTTGGTACTTGGCCCTCCAGTATCTTCCAGGTGTATATTATTTGATATCTCTCTCGTCTTCTTTCTAGTGAGTACATTTGGAGAGCTTTGAGACGATCCCAATAATTTAGGTGCTTTATCGCGTCTATGTGTGCCGTATATGTTCTCTGTATTCCCTCAATTTCAGCAATCTCTCCTGCTCTGAATGGGGAAGTGAGTACTGAGCAGTACTCAAGACGGGACAACACAAGTGACTTGAAGAGTACAACCATTGTGATGGGATCCCTGGATTTGAAAGTTCTCGTAATCCATCCAATCATTTTTCTGGCTGTAGCAATATTTGCTTGGTTATGCTCCCTAAACATTATGTCGTCAGACATCATTATTCCCAAATCCTTTACATGTTGTTTTCCTACTATGAGTACATTTGATTGTGTTCTATACCCTGTATTATGTTTAACTCTCAAACCGCGCATATCATATATAAATGATATCAGTGACAAAACCGAAACCGCGCACATCATTTATATATGATTTCGTGTCTAGCACTATAATTTAAACGCCACGTCTGGGATAAGGGCAGCTATAGTACAGCCACAACCGACAGTTGCCAGATGCCACCTAGAAAAAAAATCCAGGCCAACATTCTTGGGTGTTACAGCGTCAGTATTGAGCAAGCCTCCAAGGCTGGTGCACGCAGCATGAGCTCACAACACCGCTGTCCAGCTTGTGACCACAGCATCGCCTACAAATACCATAATATAAATGATACTGCTATTATTTAGCAGTGATAGTATTACTGAAGCCCCCCTGACTGTGATAAAACTGACCAGGATTCTGATACTAGCAGGATTGTGGTGATATTTAGCACTGTGCTCCATGGAGGAAGGAGTAGGGCTGTGGGAGGGAGGGGTGTGGCGTCGTCTTCTGACTGTGTGGGGCCACCATTTATTGACTGCACTCACCATACCAGCTTAGTGGTTCGCCATGGTGAACACAAATGTAGATACTTATATATAACGTGTGTATAGAGTGAGATAACAGCGAGAGGAGTAGGTTGGGAGCCGCCATTTTGGTGAGGGAGGAGCGTCGTCTGCACGACTTGGCATGGTGTTTACTGATGGCCACTATGGTCTTTGGGGACCATACCAGCTTATTTGTATAGGTATGGTGAATAAAACAGGTAGATACTTATACATAATGTGTGTATATAGCGTAATAACACCACAAACAATATTGTTGGAGGACAAACATTAGTGCGTCTGGCCTTGAGGGCGGCCGCCGATCAGCTGTGTGAGTAGCTACATCTTATGGCCTTTACTCACCATACAAGCTTAGATGTACAGTTATGGTGAACAAAGCATGTAAATACGTATATATAACGTCTGTGTATAGTGAATAAATACAAAAGAGTATTGTGGGAGGTGAATGAGGGTGAGTAAGGTGGTGTTGAGGGAGGGAGTGGCAGTGAGTGGCTCGCTGGTGTTTGGCGGTCACTCCTCGTTGCTTTTTGACTCACAAGACCAACGTAGTAGTTCGTTATGGTGTACAAAACATGCAAATACTTATATATAACCTGTGTATATAGTGTAACAACAGCAAAACTATTTGTTTATTGTTTTATGAACATATTAATTGAATCACTAATATGCACACCATAATTTTGAGTACAGCGATGGTTCACACATTTTATAATATAAATATACCACAATTCACTGTATGGAATAATATTACTGCAAAAAAACTAAGAAAAAATCAATCAGAGACATTGAAATAATTAGGTAATAATATATTTGTGGCAACTGCCGTCTGACAGCTTGGGCGGAGTAGACCTCGTCTGGCCAAGGCTCTGCCAACGCCCCTTTTTTGCCACACTTCCCTACCCTATTGCAGCTAAAATATGCCACCTACGATATGCCACCACCGCCTTCTTGTTGGCGCCTTCCTGTTCCAGGATGATTACAAGATGATCTCCAGTTGGCGTCAGGACGACTTCAGGACGAATCCCAGACGACTCCTAGCTGCTTTTCATGTTGACTGGTGGCAATATATTATTTATTACATTATGTTATATATTTATTCAAGTTCTTTTCTATTCACTTTGGGTTTTTGGTTTCCTCCCTTCACCCCCCCTCCCTCCCTCTGCTAGTATTTGTAATTATTGAGTTTATTCTATTTTTTTTTCTGCTACTATATTATTGTTTTAAGCCTACTTTGCTTATAGTCTTTGGTTTCACTGGCGGATTTGGCTGAGTTATTCTCCACTTAGGAGAAGGACAATATTAGAACAATATCCAACTCTGTACCTTTTTGATATTCCAAGAGTACGACTTAATCAAACTAGAAATGCTCTACAAATCATGGGACCCAGAATGTGGAATGGCCTTCCCAATCATGTTAACCCTTAAATGGCGCATGGCTATATACCATTTGAGACCCACAGGCGCATACAAAAAAAAAAAAAACTTTTTTCTTCCTAACCTGTTAATTTGTGTTCACTGATCATGGGAAAAATAATAATAAAATCGTAAGTGGCATATATTGCCTGCTATAGGGCGGGGAAGTTTGGCAAAAAAAACAGGCGTTGACTCAGCGTGCGTCCCAGATGGTCTGTTGCTCCCCACTGTCAGGCCGGAGTTGCGACAAAGAGATAATTACCTAATTATTTCAATTTCTCTGGTTGATTTTTCGTAGTTTTTTTGCTGTAATATTATTCAATAGTGTGTAGTGTGATATATTTATATAATAAAATGAGTAAATAATCGCTGTACTCAAAAATATGGTGCGCATATTGTTGATTCAATTATTATGTCCATCAAGCAGTGAACAAATACTTTGTCGGCTATTACATTATATACACAGGTTATATATAAGTATCTGCATGTTTTGTTCACCATAACGAACCACTAAGTTGGCATGCTAACTGGCTGCTTTTCCTCACTCCCTCAAGACACCTGACTCACCCACATTCTCCTCCCACAATACTTTTTTTGCTTTTATTCACTATTAACAGACGCTATATATAAATATCTACATTCGTGTTCACCATAACGAACCAATAAGTTGGTATGTTGAGTGGCAGTGGCAGCCCGCCACTGGCTGCCTCTCCCTCCCTCCCTCCCTCACCTGACGCGCCACCATTCTCCTCCCACCATACTGTTTTTGCTTTTATATACAGACGTTATATATAGGTATTTATATGTTTTGTTCACCATAACTGTACATCTAAGCTTGAGTATGGTGAGTAAAGGCACAAAGACGTAGCTACTCGCACAGTTAGCTGATGGCGGCTGCCCTCAAGGCCAGACGCACTAATATTTCTCCTCCAACAATACTGTTCGTGGTGTTATTACGCTATATACACACATTATATATAAGTATCTACCAGTTTTATTCACCATACTTGTACAAGTAAACTGGTATGGTGCCCAAAGATCATAGTGGTCACCAGTAAACATGATAAATCGTGCAGACGATGCCACCTCCCTCACCAAAATGGCGGTTCCCAACCTATTCCTATTACTGTTTATAACCTCTATACACTCGTTATACTTAAGTATCTACATTTGTGTTCACCATAGCGAACCACTAAGCTGGTATGGTGAGCGCAGTCAATAAAAGGTGGCCACACACAGTCAGAAGACGATGCCAGAACCCTCCCCTCCCACAGCATTACTCCTCCCTCCATGGAGCACAGCGCTAAATATCACCACAATCCTGCTATTATCAGAACCTTGGTCAGTTTTATCAGTCAGGGGTCTTCTGTAATAATATCATCGCTACATAATAGCATGAACAAGTATATAATGGCATTTTTAGGCGATGCTGTGGTCACAAGCTGAACAGCAGTGCTGTGAGCTCATGCTGCGTGCATCAGGCTTGATAGCTCACTCAATACTGAGGCCTCTAACACCCGGGAATTTGGCCCACGATTTAAAAAAAAAAATGGCATCTGTTTACAGGAGCCCTGATGAAGGTGTGGTGAACCCCGTGTGTTCGCGGGCCGTTTAAATCTTGCGTAGTACTCCAAAGCATCATATGAAGCAATGCACAATTTACTGCAAGTCGGTCAAAGCATCATATGATGCGATGCGCAGCTTAAGGGTTAAAGACTAACTCTCTCAACCAGTTTAAGATAAAAACTAAGCACTACCTAATTAACTCCCTGTAATCTACCTTACCCCTATAATGTCAACCCATGTCTGTTATTTTTAAACAATGCTGTTTGTCGACCAAATTATATTTTGCTGTTTTCCTGCCATGTTCCCCCCGTTTTTATTTTTATATTTTCTCAACACATTTTATACTTTAATCTCAATTAGTATAATGTTTTAGTCTTTAGTGTTTTTCCTGCCCGAAACGCTTTGCGTAATAGTGGCTTTAGGCATTGTATGTACTAGCTCTATCTATAAATTCATCAATATCTGTATCACCCCTTGTATGTATGTACTTTACCTAAATAAACATTTGAATTTTGAATTTGAACTTGTTACTATTTGCTATTGATGTTAGTTATAGTCACTTTTTGGTGTTATTGATCTCATGTCAATTCCCCTTTCGGCTTCCGGCCTCGCATAACGCCATGAATGTTGTTATTATTGTATTATACTACTACTAATTTAAGTTCTTTATTATTCGGTCAGGGTTTTAGTTGCCTTATTTCTACCCTCCCTCTGCTTTATTTGTTATTATCGTTTTCTCTGGATCACGGCTCTGTTATTGTTTATGCTTATTTAGCATAACGGTCTTTGGCCTTTACGGCAATGAGTGCTATGCTGGCGGCATTAGTTCTCAAACTATATTATTACTTTCCCTTTCTTTACCGACTTGCCTCCCCTTTCGTGAGGCACTTTTTGCAGTCCTGCCTTTTCCTTAGTCAAAGGCATCCGTAGTCACGGGCCTAAGCTGGGCACATCAGTCATGCCCCTCGGACAGCCCTGTCCTAGGCCCCTTAGCTGGGACAGTCCGTTAAGCCCTTAGCTGGAACCCCAGTGGAGCCTTAAGCTGAATGGGCCCGCCCTGTTAGTGGGCTAACGGTCCTGCGACCTAGTACTTTGGAAGGAGTATTTGCACTTAACCTTATCCTTCTAGTGCTTATTTCTAGTATAAAGGACAATTTGAAATGTAGTCTCAAAGAGGGAATCAAAACTGAGCCACATACAGAAACTATTTGGATAGAATTGAACGAAAAAGCAAATATTATTATAATAGGAGTTATATACAGGCCACCAAATTTAGACAGAATGGAAGCAAAGCATCTATGGGATGAAATATCTAGATCATCTAGATCTAACAGTATTTATGTCATGGGTGATTTTAATTTTAGTGGAATAAACTGGTTGAACAAAACAGGGAATAATGAAGCAGATTTTCTAGAATTAATTAACGATTGCTTTCTTACACAACACATTAACCCTCAAACCGCGCATATCATATATAAATGATATCGGTGACAAAACCGAAACCGCGCACATCATTTATATATGATTTCGTGTCTAGCGCTATAATTTAAACTCCCCGCCTGGGATAGGGGCAGCTATAGTACAGCCACGACCGATAGTTGCCAGATGCCACCTAGAAAAGAAATCCAGGCCAACATTCTTGGGTGTTACAGCGTCAGTATTGAGCAAGCCACCAAGGCTGGCGCACGCAGCACGAGCTCACAGCACTGCTGTTCAGCTTGTGACCACAGCATCGCCTACAAATACCATAATATATATGATACTGCTATTATTTAGCAGTGATAGTATTACTGAAGCCCCCTGACTGTGATAAAACTGACCAGGATTCTGATAATAGCAGGATTGTGGTGATATTTAGCGCTGTGCTCCATGGAGGGAGGTGTAAGGCAGTGCGAGGGAGGGTTGTGGCGTCGTCTTCCGACTCTGTGTGGCCACCATTTATTGACTGCACTCACCATACCAGCTTAGTGGTTCGCCATGGTGAACACAAATGTAGATACTTATATATAACGTGTGTATAGAGTGTGATAACAGCGAGAGTAGGAGGTTGGGAGCCGCCATTTTGGTGAGGGAAGAGCGTCGACTGCACGTCTTGGCATGGTGTTTACTGATGGCCACTATGGTCTTTGGGCACCTTACCAGCTTATTTGTTCAGGTATGGTGAATAAAACAGGTAGATACTTATATATAATATGTGTATATAGCGTAATAACACCACAAACAATATTGTTGAAGGACAAATATTAGTGCGTCTGGCCTTGAGGGCGGCCGCCAATCAGCTGACTGTGAGAGTAGCTACGTCTTTGTGGCCTTTACTCACCATACAAGCTTAGATGTACAGTTATGGTGAACAAAACATGTAAATACGTATATATAACGTCTGTGTATAGTGAATAAATACAGAAATAGTATTGTAGGAGGTGAGTGAGGTGGTGTTGAGGGAGGGAGTGGCAGTGAGTGGCTCGCTGGTGTTTGGCGGTCACTCCTCGTTGCTTTTTGATTCACAAGACCAACTTAGTAGTTCGTTATGGTGTACAAAACATGCAAATACTTATATATAACCTGTGTATATAGTGTAACAACAGCAAAACTATTTGTTTATTGTTTTATGAACATAATAATTGAATCACTAATATGCACACGATAATTTTGAGTACAGCGATGGTTCACACATTTTATAATATAAATATACCACAATTCACTGTATGGAATAATATTACTGCAAAAAAACTAAGAAAAAATCAGAGACATTGAAATAATTAGGTAATAATATATTTGTGGCAACTGCCGTCTGACAGCTCGGGCGGAGTAGACCTCATCTGGCGAAGGCTCTGCCAACGCCCCTTTTTTGCCACACTTCCCTACCCTATTGCGGTTAAAATATGCCACCTACGATTTTTTTGTTATTTTTTCCGTGATCAGGGAACAAAAATGAACACTTCTATAAGACGAAAGAATTTTTTGGATTTTTTTTTGTTGCGCCTGTGGGTGTGAATTCCATTTGGGCCCCTAGCGGTTTGAGGGTTAAGGAACCAACGCGGGAAAATAATATTTTAGATTTAGTGTTAAGTAACAGGGAAACAAATTAAGGACATCAAAATAGGGAGTGAGCTAGGGAACAGTGATCATAAAGAAATCAGATTTAGCATTGAATGGAATAGATCTGTAGGAGAAAATTCTGTTAAAGTGCCTGATTTTCGAAAAGCTGATGTCAATAGCATAAGAATTTTTTGGGGTCAAATAGATCGGAAAGTCTTGGGTATGGGGTGTGGGCCGGTCATGGAGCTAGACGTGAACCCAGCGATAGGTAACATAAAAGGGGTTTTCGATGTGGATTCTAAATATAACCTATTTAAAAATATTCTAAGCAAAGCCCAGGAATGTAGTATACCATATAAATTGAATAGATCGAATACTAATCATCCAAAGTGGATAACAAAGAATCTGAAGAACCTTAATAGGTAAAAAGAGAGCGTGGTACAAAAGGATTAAGAATGGGGAAGTCAGTTTAGAACAGGAATTCGTACAACTGGTTAGAAATACTAAAAAAGAGATAAGGAAAGTAAAAAGAAACTATGAAGTTCGCATAGCAAAGCAAGCGAAGACAAATCCTAAAGGGTTTTCCAATTATACCGGACAAAGATTAAGGAAAGGATAGGTCCATTAAAAACTGAGACAGGTCAAATAACAGATAGTGATAAAGAGATGAGTAGTATTTTTAATAAATATTTTATATCTGTATTTACTAAAGAGGAACTTAACAATATGCCTTCAGCCAAACAAGTCTATCTGGGTGGTGACGAGGACAGGTTGACTAGTTTAGCAGTTACCAGGGAGGATGTAATTAAACAAATAGTAAAACTCAAACCAAACAAATCCCCAGGGCTGGATAAAGTGTTTGCCAGGGTGCTTAAAGAATGCAAAGAGGAGTTTTGCGACCCACTGTCTACCATATTTAATAAATCAAGTCAGGCAGAGTGCCAGAGTTATGGAAAGTTGCTAATATGATACCAGTTTTTAAGAAAGGAGATAGATCACTTGCGTCAAACTATCGCCCAATTAGCCTAACGTCTATTGTGGGAAAGTTACTCGAATCGATAATTGCAAATAAAATTCGTCTTCATCTTTAAAAACATAAATTAATAATTGAGTTGCAACACGGTTTTATAAATGACCGTTCATGTTTAACAAATTTATTATCTTTTTATTCTAGCATAGTTGAGGCAGTTGATAGTGGTAAGGATTGTGATGATGTGTACCTTGACTTTAGCAAAGCTTTTGATACAGTGCCACATGAAAGACTGATTAAAAAGATAAAGGTTCATGGTATTGGAGGTGCTATATTAAAATGGATTAGGGCATGGCTATACCAAAGGAAACAGAGTTAGTATAAATGGAATCAAGTCAGAGTGGGAAAATGTTGTAAGTGGAGTGCCTCAAGGCTCTGTCCTGGGACCTCTGTTGTTTATAATTAATATAAATGATTTAGATTCAGGATTGAGTAGCAACATTTGCAAATTTACCGATGATACAAAAATCGGTAGGGAAATTAATACGGAAGACGACTCACTATCACTTCAAGTTGGTGTAAATAGGGTTTTGAAATGGTCAAAGGATTGGCAGATGCAGTTTAATGCTCATAAATGTAAAGCTTTGAGGCTCGGTAATGATGATAAGAGTTACAAGATACGAGCTAGATGGTGTTGAGATTGCGAAGTCGGATTGCAAAAGGGATCTGGGAGTTATGATTAGTAAGAATTTAAAACAAAAGGACCAATGCATGAATGTTCGTAATAAAGCAAATAGGACACTGGGACTTATTAATCGAAGCGTTAGTAACAAGACACCTGGTGTGGTTCTTCAGCTATATCTAGCTCTGGTTAGGCCCTATTTAGATTATGCAGTTCAGTTTTGGTTGCCGTACTATATAATGGATATAAATTCACTTGAACGTGTCAAGCGTAGAATGACTAAGTTAATTCCCCAAATTAGAAATCTTTCATATGAAGAAAGATTAACAAAGCTTAAGTTGCATTCACTGGAAAGGCGAAGAGTTAGGGGTGACATGATAGAGGTTTACAAGTGGATGAATGGACATAACAAAGATGATATTAATAGGGTATTAAAAGTATCAACACAAGAGAGAACACGAAACAATGGGTATAAATTGGCTAAGTTTAGATTTAGGAGACTTGGGTAAATACTGGTTCAGTAACAGGGTTGTTATTTGTGGAACCAATTGCCACGTAAAGTGGTGAAGGTGGGGTCCCTCGATTGTTTCAAGCATGGGTTGGACATGTATATGAGTGGGATTAGGTGGTTATAAATAGGAGCTGCCTCGTATGGGCCAATCGGCCTTCTGTAGTTACCTTTGTTCTTATGTCTCTCTTTTACACTCTTCTTAGTGGAACCTTCACGTTATATTTGTAATGTACTATTTATTGCTTATAAATTGTAATCCTGCTCTCTAGTTATTATCCAATCCTATCTTTGCACTTTGACTGTTTCAGTTCGACTCTACATAGTATCCGCATTTTTCCCCGTGGCTTATTGTCGTTATTTATTATGTACTAAATTATTGTAAATTTATATCATCACAGTCACAGTCCAGTATTTATTATTTTTTATATTGAGTTGAACTATTATACGGCATTGGCTTCCCAGCTCCTGAGTTTTGCATTATTTGGTAATAAACTTTGTGAGTCCATAGTATTGGATTATTACGTATTTTCATGTATTAAATTGTCTATTTTAAAAAATCCTAATCTGTGGCCCATTGTCTTTATCTTTGTTATGTTACGTAGGAGGACTGACACTGGAAAAACCTATTCAATAACCACTGAAGCTCACCCTAATTCTTTCCGGAGTGACTGTGGGAGAGCTGCTGTATAGCCAGAATTCAAATTATAATCTCATTTAACTGCCATTGTGTACTTTAGCTCTGCCTTTCCTTTCAAAAGGTTTTAACTTTATTAAAAAAAACCATCGTTGAATGTAATGAAACGCCATTTTCTGGGTGAGTCCCGGAGGCTCCCCGGAGCTATCCAGGCTGAATGGATATGTATAACTTTCTGGCATCAGTCAAAGTGCTAGGAGTTCTTGCCTACCGGGGACCACGAGCCAGAACCTGGCCCCCTCAGAGAGGCACGAGGAGCAATGGCCTATAGAAACCCCCTTGTGATTGGGTGCATACTATGTCTGCCATCGACTAGGACAGGCACCCAGAAAGGTAGGCGCCCCAAAACAAACCCCAATTCTGGTGAAATTATTGCTACCGAAAGCCGAACGAGTGGACAGAACTCCCCAAACAAAATTATCAAACTAGCATGACGTCATCATGTCGCCGCGTCACTGTCTGCGCAACCCCCCCCCCCTCCCCGAGAGGGGGAAGGGGGAGCCCCAGACCCTCCACGCCGGTGAACCAACTGGCAGTTCTTAGGCTGGATGTCAAAATACGCGAAAAACGCCGCCGACTGGAAGGAGGGAGGGATGCTGGGGGGCCTCCGGGACTCACCCAGAAAATGGCGTTTCATTACATTCAACGCTGGTTTTCTGGGAGGAGCCCCGTCGGCTCCCCGGAGCTACCTCACCAAAGATAAGTAAAACAGGGAAGGAACCGGGAGGCGGATACCACACGTCCTAACTGACCAATCAAAACCATTGACAAAACAAAGACCAAAACGAGAAGAAAAAGACCACCCAGGTCAACGACCAGGATGGCCCCAAAACTCAAGAGCAGGCCAGAGGGGAACAACGCCCAGGACAGCAAGTGGAATAGAGCAGAAGGAACCACAACACTGAACGCAAGCAGGAGCGGCTCTGCCAGCACCACCCAACATGAGGTGACAGGACAATTCCAGATAACGGTCCCAGAACAACCCCAAAGGGAAGACAAGCCAACCCTATCAAAGACCAAAGGACCCTTCGCAGTGATAGGAAAACCACACACCGCCCCCGAGACGAAACATGCAGGTGGGAGACCAATAACGACACAAACCTGTGCCGACACAAACGAGGAGAAACGAACACCACGATCGAAAGCGCGAAACGCGAATCTAAAAACAGCGCAACCCTGCTGGAGCAAGAGAACCAGCTCCAGCAGGGAAGAATGAGACACGCATCCCCGAGGCATCCAAGAGGAGAACTACCGAGGACGAAAACCGCAGGAAAGCAAACACACCAGGTCCGGAAAAGGAACAAAGAAAAACCGAAACCAGGACCGGAACCCAGCAAACCTGGTACCAAGAAAAGGAACCAGGAAGGCAGGTGTTGGAAATTTCCAACACTAAATACAACACTGTTGTATTATCATTAATTATTACTAAATCCATTAATCACTGTAGTAATTAAAATTAACCAAACGTAGAGTTCACATGTACTAATAATTACATCTGTACAATAAGGCTAGAATTCTTACGTCACCAGACGCCAGTATTGCGTCAGATTCCATTATAATAAACACAACTATATCCAGTGTGTCTGAGAATTGAATTTGATTCTCTATAAAACAACGGTGTTCTGTGTGATAATTATTTACAGATAAACTGATCCCCAACTAATGCCAAATAGAGCGTTTATAGTTATAACTGTTATCTGGTAATAAATTTAACGTCACGCGTGAATGCCCTGGAGAGACTTTAATTCATCTCCATTGCTCGTTTACCATCGTAAAACGGGCAAATAATAATATTTAACTCCTCTGAATAATAAACCCGTCCTTATCCGAGCATTTCAATCACAACTGCGAGAAATGATAATATTCGTAGTAAATAATTTGTGTATCAAACGCGGGACGCGGAGCAGGGCAGAGGAGACGCTAGTACACGAGGTGACGCGCTCAGAGAGAGACGCCATTACCCAAGCCACCAGGGTAGACGCCATCAAGAGCTCCAGAGGAAAGTCGCCACTGTGAGGTGTGAAGAACCTTTGCAGACAACAACTTAGCTGGTGTCAGTGTCACTTACACATCGTGTTGAATTGTCAAGAGATTTAATTTGACATTCAGCCAGGAACCTGTTAAATTTGGTTCAGTGTAGCCAAACGTGACCGGCCAGTGAAGCGCGTCAACATCTAGGCTAGGCTCGCCAACACGTGTTCGTTACAACATCGCCTGACCCTAGGACGCGAACTTCGGCAAGCCTTAACTTACACAGTGCCCTATTAGCTAAATACCTTTATTCCCATTTGATGCATCATCTAGGAGGGGGTTATAGCTGGGTAGCTTGTCGTTACGCAGAGCGACTATAAAAAACCACAGGTTATTATTTACCTTCATTATTTAACTTAATTTTCTTGAACATAGATGTCTAGCAGCTTAATCTGTTGCTACTGAATATAATTTGATTTACAGCGTGTGTGAAGAATTCCACGAGCTGTCATTTCCCGTGTTAATCATCTCCCAGTGTTCCATGATGAGTCCAGGAGATTCCGAGAATGAGTCGTGACCGACTTCTTGGAAATCGTCTTCAAGCTAAGACCCTTTCCGTATTCCTTAAATTCCATTACCTGTAGTATTATTCATGCAGAGCACTGTTTCTTTGGATTGACATGTGTTTATTATAATTATTAATTTCTCATGTTATAATCTATGTTCTTATTGGTGATAAATATAATGATTCTATAATTGGTCATAGGATTAGATTATTGCATTATGGACTGGTGCACGAACCACACTAGTTCCTGGTCATATATGAAGTTCCAGTAATAACCCCCCAATGTAGGTCTTTGAGGCTTTGATTCAATTAATTATACAGCCCATTAATTATATAAGTGATCATATTCTCTAGTATTTTATCCATAGTTACTAGTTCATCTAGGAATTATCTAATGATCATATTCTTAGTTTCCCTCTTTACTATAAAAGCGGGTGGTCCTTCGTAATAGAATTTCATTACATTAATATTTAAATAAAGAGAGTCAAGCCCCAAATGTCCCACAGCAGGAGCGGCAGACTGAAAAGTCCACCCCCCCACCCCCCCACAGACAGCGCAACCCAAAGCCTGCAGAAAACCACACAGAAATCGCAGGAACTCGGTACCAAAACGGAACACCGGAGAAGTCCAAAAGCAGGACGTGGAACATGGACAGAGGTCCACTGGAGCACCAAACAGGATAATCAAGTCGTACTGACCCAGATACACAAAAAACCAGCGTTGAATGTAATGAAACGCCATTTTCTGGGTGAGTCCCGGAGGCTCCCCGGAGCTATCCCAGGCTGATATGCTAATGTCAGACTTTGGCATCAGTCATGTGTATGGAGTTCTTAGGCCTACCGGGGACCACGGCCAGAACCGGGCCCCCTCATCGAACCAGCCACGTGACATACCGGCCCGATCTGCTGAAAGAGGCGGAGCCGCGGGAAAACCCTCGGGTTCGGACACCGAGCAACCAGCGCCTGAAACCAAGGCTGGGCCGGCCACCAAGGGGCCAGAAGGACAACTCTCCCCTGGTAAGTCTCCAAGCGAGTCAGGACCTGGAGCAACAGCCAAAACGGGGGAAAGAGGTACAGGAACCCCCACCTCGGCCAGTCTAGCCGAAAGGCATCGACCCCGACGGCCTCGCGATTGGGGAAGGGCGCCGCATAAACGGGAAGACGCCGCGACCACGCCGAGGCGAAGAGGTCCACTTCGGGGCGCCCGAACGTCTGGCAAAGCCAATGGAAGGACTCGTCGTCGACCGTCCACTCCATGGAGAGGGGAACGAAGCGAGACAGGGTGTCGGCCAAGACGTTGGACACGCCCCGTACGTGAACCGCCAGGAGAGCCAAACCCCGAGAACTCAGCAGACGAGTCACCCGAAGCGACCAACCCCAAAGAGACAAGGACCGCATCGAACCCCCGCGGTTCAGGCAATGAACCACCGGAGAGCAGTCCGAATGGAGCCGAATCGTCGATCCGCGGGCCACCTGAATCCTCCCCAGAGCAAACCACACTGCCGCGAACTCCCGCACCGTGCTGTGAGCTCGACGGAAGGACGGATCCCAACGCCCCTGGCCGGCCTGGTGAGCACTGGTCACAAAAACCCAGCCGAGAGACGACGCATCCGTGTACACATCGAGCGAGGGCTCGGGTAGGCGCCAAGGCACTGAACCCCTAAAAACCCAAAGAGGAAGCCGGTGATGCAGCAACCGACGCAAGGCCCCCGGGGGTCGAACTCTGCGATCGCGAGAGAGGCGGAAGGGGGAACCCCGAAGGAACCAGAACAGCCGTCGAAGCCAAACCCGACCCGGCGGGTAGACCACCATCGCGAAGTTCAGGCTCCCGCACAGCCCCTCGAGCAACCACCGGGTGACCCGAGGGCCCTCCAGAAACAGACGAAGGCGGGACCGCAGCCGTAGGAGAGACTCCGGAGGGAGAGACAAGGAGGCGGTTCAAGAGTCCCAAACGAGACCCAGCCAAGTCCGAACCTGAGAGGGAACCAGATGGGACTTCCTCCAGTTCACCAAGAACCCGAACCCGGCGAGCTGGGAAAGAACCAAATCCCTGGCTAGCAAGCAAGCTGATTGGCTAGGAGCCCAAACCAGCCAGTCGTCGAGGTAGGCCAACACGCGAACACCTAGGAGACGCAAACGAGCCACCACAACCCGTGTAAGGCGCGTGAACACGCGAGGTGCCAGGTTCAACCCGAACGGGAGACAACGAAAGCGGTAACTCAGACGCCCCACAACAAAACCGAGCCAGTCCCTGAACCGCGGATGAATCGGGACATGCCAATAAGCGTCCCGGAGGTCCAGGGACACCATCCAAGCTCCCGGCTCCGAGAGGAGCCGAACCCGAGACAGTGTAGTCATCCGAAAGGAGGGGCAATGAACCCAGGGGTTCAGACGGGACAAGTCCAGAATGAACCGCAGGTCCGCGCAGTCCCGTTTCGGAACCGGAAACAGACGGGAAACCCATCTGAGGGACGACGTCGTTTCGACGACGCCCAAGCGTACCCACTCCAAGACGACTCGACAGAGCAAAGGGGAAGAAACCTGCTCTGCCAGCCCCGACCCCCCAAAGGGGGGAGGGGCCACCCAACGCCACCGCAGGCCGCGAGACACGACCCGAAAGGCCCACGAATCATGGGACCAGGCGCGGGCGAACAGTGCAAGTCGCCCCCCCATCGCCCCGTCAAGGGGGCAAACCGCGAAAGGGCCGGCGACCCCTACAAGACCCAGAACCCCGCACAGCGCGAACACCGCGCCGACCAGACGAGGGAGGGTCCGCAGGAGGAGCCAACCCCGAACCTGACACCAGAGGCCTACCACGACGAGAGGAACCCCGAGCCCTGGCACGACCTTTTCGGGAAGACCCACCCCGGGACCCCCGGAAAACCAACAAGTCCGACATCGGACGACAAGCCGCCGACGCAGCCTGAATAAACTGCGCCACGGCCGACTCCGCAAACAGGAGAGGACAAAAAGGTGAAGAACGCCTAAGAGCCAGAGCCCAAGCAGATTCCACGGAGGAACCCAGCACCGCCTGCCGACACGCGAGACTGTTAGCATAAAACAGGGAAACCGCATCCCGCAAAATCGGCGTGAACAGCTTCAACAAGGCAGCCGACGAACGCGCAGCCGAGGACAAGGTGCCGGACCCCGGGACGGACCCAAGCGTCCCCACATCCTCCATGAGCCAATCCGAAGACAGCTCCAGGAGGGAAAAGAACCGCAAGGCCGAACTCAAGAGCCCCGGGCACGCAAGTCCTCCGCAATGAGCGCCGCCGAAAGGGAGGGAACCTGCACATGGAGCTGAATAACGCCCACATCGTGGGGAAGGGCAGGGGCAAACAAGCACTCATTCAAGTACTCAAGTTCGCCCCCCAGGAAAACCTGAAGCACCGTGGAAGCTTCCCGCCACTCCAGCGTGCGGGAACGACAGAAGGAATGCCAGGAATCCGGACCAAACAACGGGCAGTCTGCTAGCCAGGACGACTCCGGAACCTCGTAACGGAGCCAGAAAGGGAACGAAGTCCCTAACCTGAACGTGGACGGATCCATTTCCGAGGAATAATCCGGGTCACGCAGGAGGTAAGCTGCAAAGGCCGCTCGCACCACACCAGGTTGGATGCGATAAGCCGAAAACCTCCGGAAGGACGGAACCGACGTACCCGGGGAACATGGAACCGAACCCGGGAAGGGGCCGACACCAAATCCAACTCGTACGCAGAGGGGGGAAAAGAAAACCCCACTTCCTGTAACAATAAGCCCCGCTCAGTGGGAAGAAAAACCCAGGCGGGGTCCAGCGGGGCCCAAGGCCCCCAAGTCAGCCCCTCCCCAGCCTCGAGGTCCTTCACCACAGGACCCGAGGCCGAGTCCTCTCCCCAAGCCCCGACCCCACAAGACAAGGACGGAGCAGCCGGAAAAGCTGGAGGAAGGGGGGCCCACCGGTCAGAACCTGAAGCTTCGGCCGGGAGACAAGACACGAATGCCTCTGCCGCCCCCCCCGGAAGGGGCACCCCCTGAAGCTGCCCAAGTCTCAAGATCAAGTAACCCCTGCTCCGACCCCGAAACCCTCAGACGCTTCGGGGCCGGAAGCAGGGGCGGGGGACCAGAACGAACAGAAGGGGAAGGACGAGGAGGTGCGGACTGAACCAGGATCGAAGCGACCCCCACCCCCAAGTCCGGGTCTCGAAAAGCAAAGCGGGGCAGCCCCGGGGCATCCGGGGAAGCAACCAACCGAGCGCGTTGCAACAGACGAAACCTAGACTGCAACGCACGCGCCGCCTGTACCCGAATAGAATCATCAGGGGATTGGGTAAATTGAGTCACAAGCAAGCAGCAACACTCACAGGACTCAGGGTCGAAAGTATCACCGACCCAACAGGCAGCGTGGCAGAGGCAAAAACAATGAGGGTCACCCTGAGACAAGGGGGCCGAGCAACCCTCAAACTCACGCACAGCGAGTGGGGACTCCGGGGTCACATCCATCGGACCCACGCGCCCCCTAGGGGATTCCCAGGGTCCCGAGCGTTTACTTTAAGAGGACTCGCGCTCAGGTAGTCCCAGGCAGGGTGCTGCAAACCGGCACCCAAAACTACCAAGCAAACTTCTAAAGCTGAACCCCAGGGACGTGTACACTCACGGGGACCTAGCAGGGGGCGCCACCTAGGAGAACAGTGGAAGGGCAAAAACAAACTGAATAAAATGACAGAACCCCCCACCAGGCAAAAACAAAAAGAAAAACAAAACCCCGCAAGAGGACAGCGAACCCCAAGGAACAGAGCCGGCCGCGATGTCGGGAAATACAAGCTGAGCAGCACCCTGCGCCCCTACCAGTGCAAACTGCCTCTTACCTGCCGGTAACAAGGGAGAACAGAACACCCAAGAGCCCAACAGGCGGCCGAAAAACCGAAAGGTAAACCGGACCAGCAGAGGCAGACCCCGAGGAGCCTGTGGAAGGTGGCCCCAAGCCCCAAGGGCAGTACTTACAGGGCACCTAGGGAAGGCAGCCCTAGGCGCATGCAGCCCGAGTACTGAAGATAACTCCTGGCTCTCGCACCCACAAAACCAACACCACACACAAAGCACAGAGCAGTAGCAACACCGGAGCCAGAGCACACGACCATCGCCTATAGCATTAGCCTCAAGAACTGAGGTGTGGGTAGCCGGCGCGGGGGGTCTGGGGCTCCCCCTTCCCCCTCCCGGGGAGGGGGGAGCTGCGCAGACAGCGGCGCGGCGGTGTGTGTCGTCACACTAGTTTGCTTGTTTTCGGTTGGGGAGTTCTATCCACTAGTTCGGTTTTTGGTAGCAATTTTAACCAGAATAGGGGTTTGTTTTGAGGCACTTACCTTTCTGGGTGCCTGTTCCGGTTGATGGCAGACATAGAATGGTTCCAACCACACGGGGGCTTCTATAGGCCATTGCTCCCCTTGCCTCTCTGAGGGGGCCCAGTTCTGGCCGTGGTCCCCGGTAGGCCTAAGAACTCCATACACATGACTGATGCCAAAGTCTGACATTAGCATATCAGCCTGGGATAGCTCCGGGGAGCCGACAGGGCTCCCCCTAGAAAAGTGTAGCATGGGGGGAGGAAAAACGAAAATAGGTAAGGAAAACCACGAATATGGCCCAAGGAGCGGCCGGGAAGTAACGCACACGACCAACCACAAAATGTGTAGAGGAGCGCGTACATACCTGAGGGACCTCACGGACAGCAGGGTGCAGTCAGGCACCGAAGATAGGCAAGGAAGTGTCCAGACAGGGAAAAGACCCAAGGGTCTACAACGAAAACAAAAGCACCGAAATGCGGGGCAGAGCCCCACAGGACAACAAAGAACAAAAGATGGACAAAAGGCACTAAAGACACATGCAAGGTGACCAAATACCACACCAAACACCCCAGTCAGGAGCCATCGACGCAATCCCGCCAAGCGGGGAAGAGTAAACAAAGATGGAACAGTGAACAAGGGTGGCGGAGTGAGTAGAGTATCCCAAGAAGATACTTGCTCCAAATGCATGAGCCTAACTAGAGAAGCAAAGCTCTACAAAGTACCAACGATGGAACTCAAACCGTTCCGTACGTCGAACGAAAAGTCCTGCCAACCAGTGGAGAACTGAGGCGGCGCCCAAGCATATAACCAGCAGAGTAGCGAATAATAACTAGTCTACCGGCAAGTGTGGTCTAGAACAGACATGCGAGACACCGTACCGACACTCAGTGCGCCCAACCTGCACCATTACCCGCCAATTATCACCCGCAACTACTGTATACGCAACAAAAGATAAGCAGTTCCTTAGGATTTGTGGTTATTGACCAATCTCCACGAAACAATAGAAACTGGGATAATGGCACACGCCACCCTTGCGGCACATTGTGGGTACGAAACAATGGGCATAAAAGGGATAAGTGCAGAATCAGGAAAGACTGGAGGAACGACTGGCACGGTAACAGGCCCGGCGATGAGCTGAACCAATTACAACGTAACGTGGAGGTGGGGCCCCACGATTGGTGCAAGGGCGGGTTGGACACGTATGTGAGTGGGAGTGGATGGTAAGAAACAGTAGCAGCCTCGCATGGGCCAAGAGGACCTCCGCAGGTCCACTGTACTTATGTCCATATGCAGGTACGCACAAGGTGACACAGGAGGTAGTAAGCACCCAAAGGAGCCACAGACACTAAAAAGAACCTGATTAATGGCAGAGGGAGAGGAAGCGAAAAGCACCAAAAACCCATGTGGAGGAGGGAGACGCCACCCACAGGAGCAAACGTGAAGAAGGCCCAAGAGCGAGAGCTCAACCCCGCAAGCACTACTAGGCAAGCACCCCACCAAAAGTGAGAACCAGAACTAGGCCGACAGAAGCGCCAGACAAGACAACCTCACCTGCAGAGCAGACACACGACCATGCCACAACATAGGCGAGCCAAGTAACATACCAGGAGCAGCGCTAAAGGTGTGCCCGAAAGTCATGCAGACGCGAGGCAGTAGGCATAGTGTGTATCGTTACCTGAATAAAATGCGAGGTCGAAGGAGAAATAAGGCCAAAGGTGCGTGCGCTGCAGAAGACGAAGCAGTACAGAGGGAGAACAAAGTGACACCCCCAGATATAAATCCAAAACACCCTCAGCATCCAGAGGGCCACGACTGGAGGGAGAAACGAGCAAGAAGCGGTAGAAAAACCACGAGAAACGGCGCGAACACACGAGCATACCGCCCGTAAACAAAATGCACACCGCAGCCCCAGAACACGAGGTATGAAACGCACCACCCATCCACTGGGAGGCGTGGCTCGTACACCAGGCAGACACACAAATCGTACACACAACGTACAAACACCAGGAAGGCGTGCAGAATGAAGACAAAGAACGCCGAAACTGGAAGTAGAGACGACGCGAAATCAAAACAAGGCGAAAACGAAGCAAAAGAAAACAGATGATGGAAGGGAACCAACAAGGCCGACAAAAGACCCGATGGAAACCACATCGAAAATCAACAGACGTTCCAATAATATTGGAAGGTACGAAGAGACTCGCTAACCAACGAGAACGTTTTGCCCGAAACGCTTTGCGTAATAGTGGCCCCAGGCATTGTATGTACTAGCCCTATCTATAAATCCATCATTCTGTGTAAAATCTCTTATGTATATACCTTACCCAAATAAACATTCATTTATTTGTATTATGTATTTAGAACCACGACAAGCACCCCTGACCAAGGAACATGCAGGTACAACGATACGAAGCGGTTTAGGCACTATGTACTAGGTCAATATAGAAATCCATCAATGTTTGTTTCACACCTTGTATGGCTGTACCTTACCTGAACACTTTTTTTTTTTTTTTTAACAGAATCACGACATAAGAGCAAAAAGGTTAAGGAAAAGGGGGTGAAAAACACCCCAGGAATGATGGGACCGACGAACCCGAAGGAACACGGAACCAAACCCAGGGAGGGGTATACCCGAAAACAACAGGAACACAGAGGGAAGGAACAATCCCACTGAGAAACTGCCAGCCCCACACCAAAGATACAAGGACCCAAGAGGAGCAAACAGGGCCGAGGCCCCCCAGGCAACCCCTCCCTAACCCCGGGAACCTCTACGGCATGACCCAGGGCCGAGCTGCACCCCCAAAGACCCAGCTTAACAAGGAAAAGCCGGGGCAACCGTGCAAACACTAATGAAGGGAGCCCACTGGTCAGACCCATACGGCACGGCTGGACGAACCGACTCGAATACCTCCGCCGCCACCCCGGAAGAGGAAAACCCCCGAGACCGCCAGAGTCTCAACCCAACCAGACCCCGCCCCAACCCCGAAACCCGCCTAAGGTTCAGAGCAGGAAGCAAGGGAGGAAGTGAGTAGAACAGAAGGGGAGGAACAAGAAGCGGAAGGAGCCAGAGCCGAAGCGACCCCCACCCCCAAGTCCAGACCCCCAACCACCAAAACGGGGCAACCTCGGGGCATCTGGGGCTGCAAACAACCAAGAGCGTTGCAGCAACCTACACCCAGCAAGCAATGCCGCGCCGCCTGCACCCGATTATCAAGACTAGTGGCCTGGGTGAAGGAGAGCGTGTACCGACAACAATCATCGGACGACTCCGGGTCACAAGAACAAGGACCCAACAGGCAGCATGGCGGAGGCACAACCGGTGAGTGTCACCCTGAGACAAGGGGACAGATCAACCATCAACTCGCAGGACGCGAGGGGGACTCTGGGAACACACCTAGGAGGACCACGGAGCCCCCGTGGGGTTTCCCAGGGCCCTTAGCCTTTGATACACGCTAAGGGAAGCCCAGGCAGGGTATCGCGAACCGGCGCCCAAATCTATCAACAAACTGCTAAAGCTGAACCCCCGGGACATGTCCACTCACAGGGGCCAAGCAGGGAGAATTCAGAAGAAGGAGCCAACAGAAGAATTCGAAAGAAATTCACCTACAACAGGAAAGGGGACCATAGTAAAGGCAGACCCCCCACCAGGCAAAAACAATAGAAAAAGCACGCAAGAGGACAACGTACCCAGGCGGAACAGAGCCAGCCGCTGTTAATGGTGAAAACTAGCTGTGCAGTACCCCGCGCCCCTACCAGTGACGAAAACTACCACCTACCCAGAGACAAACCAGGGCAACAAAACCCCAGCCGACTCCAAGGGTGGCCCAGTACCGAGCAGTAAAGGACACAGCGGAGGTAGAACCCAAGGTGACTAAGCCCCAAAGGCAGTACTTACAGGGCACCTAGGAAAGATAGCCCTAGGCACATGCAGCCCGAGTACCGTGGAATCTTACTCCTGACTCACACCCCACTGGTAGAGACAGTCCACACCACAAGGCACAGAACTGAAACAAAAACCGGAGTCAGAAGCACTCGACCAGCCAGTAATACCATCAGCCAAGAACTGCCAGTTGGATCGCCGGCATGGAGGGTCTGGGGCTCCCCCTTCCCCCTCTCGGGGAGGGGTGGGAGGAGGGGTTGTGCAGACAGTGGTGCTGCGACGTGATCACGTCATGCTAGTTTGATAATTTTGTTTGGGGAGTTCTGTCCACTCATTCGGCTTTCGGTAGCAATAATTTCACCAGAACAGGGGTTTGTTTTGGGGCGCCTACCTTTCTGGGTGCCTGTCCCGGTCGATGGCAGACATAGAATGCTCCCAATCACAAGGGGGTTTCTATAGGCCATTGCTCCTCGTGCCTCTCTGAGGGGGCCAGGTTCTGGCTCGTAGTCCCCGGTAGGCAAGAACTCCTAGCACTTTGACTGATGCCAGAAAGTTATACATATCCATTCAGCCTGGATAGCTCCGGGGAGCCGACGGGGCTCACCCCAGAAAAAAAATTTATCTTTATTATTGTCTTTTTTTTTTCTTTTTACTCCCATGTTCCATAATACACTGGCTTTGCCTGTGTCCTCTAGTATAAACTTCATTATCCACTGTACCTCAGTGTATCTCTATTTAAACTACCTCATTTTGTTTTAGTGTAACTTTAGTATTCAACTATAGTGTACTTATAATAGTAAAGTAAGCAAGCTTTTCATTTTATAGATTTCATAATTGTTTTTTTACTTTTTTGGTCATCTATTATTATTAATTATTTTAGTTCATTTTTTACATTCCTAAGTTCCCATTAAGTTTTATTACTTAAATTACCATTAAGTTTATATTACTTTAAAATTTTTATTCTACTTTTTCTTTGTAACCCAGGTTGCCTAGCCCAACCACAATTGCTCCATTGTGCTCTTTGCTTTGCCTGTGCAATTTTGATCATTAGTGCAAATAATTACCTACAGTGTACCTGAAAGTACTTTTAAGCAACCTACCTCATTTTTGTATATAGTTTTATATATATATTTTTTCATAGCTAGTTCTTTTATCATTGTCTTTTGGCTTTTCTGTAAAACAGCCCTCTTATGCAAACTATTATAGATCCAGACCTTAACATCTTATCTAGTATCTATGACAATCAGCACCTTAATGATCAAAATTGCAGATATTACACAGCACATGATGTAAACAATGTTTTAGCGTTGTTACGACCCTGGGTTCTCCAGTGGAAACCAGAGGTCAAAATTGAGCTATTAAACTTTCTGGTAGTACAGTTGGGTGCATCTCGAGCGGCAATTGTTTGTATCTTCCCTGCCAGACGTAAGACTATTATTGTTTCTCAAAGAGCATTTAAAGACTGAGCTGGGGGTTGATTATTAAATAATAACATAAGCACCAACTTTGCTTACTAATACTTTCTAATCATTTGTAAAGTAACAATACGTTGCATAGGGGAAGATCTTTAATGTGCTTAGCTGCACGATCAATTAGGCTCCTTCCGGCACCACGACATGGGAGGCCTAGCTGGTCGCTAGGAGGTTCCTTCTCTGGCTGGCGTTCGTGCGGACGAGACCTACTCTGTGGCTGCACCCCTACTCTTGTCCCTTCTCCTCTTACTTATTTCCCTTACCTGAAGTTCCTGTACCCTTAAGTTAAGTACGGGGCATTATTAAGTGTACCTACTCTGGTAGTAACGATTGGTGAGACCTGGGGTAGTATTTGCCAGTGTTTTGGGTACCCCTAAGTGTTGTGTTTTGTATTAGGGTCCCACGTGGTTTCCCTACCCTAAGCTGCATCCAGCTTCAGTGCTTATCCAGTAGTACTTTACCCTAGCTTGTTCTTAGTGTAAACCTTGTATCCTGCCTACGTGGACCAAGGCTTTTAACGTAAGATAGTGTGGTAAAGTTATTATTATTATTGTTATTGGTGTGAGTGTATATGGGGGGTTGTTTAGGGGTTAATAAATAAGTACATGAATTACAGAGTATCCCTTCTTCCTGTGTGGGAGCGCATTGATCAACCCTTAGACTAACATATATGGTCTAGTAGCAAGTTATTACTACTGTGGATAGTTTATTTTGGGGGCCGGGCCTTTTAGCTCTCCCATATTTGATACTCTCTTCTAACTACCCTTACCCCTTAATAGTACCAGTACCCCATAGAAGCCCCACACACCATTATTTATAACAAGTGGGGGCCTGTCCGGGATGAACATTATAAGTGTAAAAAATTAGATTCTTGAGTGCCAAAATTAAAATTTTTTGTTTTCCGCAGAACGGTTGTGTGCTAGCCTAGGGTCCAGCTCATCTAGCTAAGGACATTCTTGCACTGACTGAACACCCAGCTGGATCCCTTCATGATTAAGGTTAGTGTGGCCTTGTGTTAGGGGCCGTGCAAATTTTTGTTTTTTCCAAATTTTTATTTTTTAATTTTTTTCTTTGGCTGGGAGCTAAAATTATTAGTGATGTCATCTGAAATGCAGAGACTGGCAGGGGAGCCTTCAGTGGTAGAGATAAAGAAACTTAAAAAGTCTAATTTAGTATTGTTAGGCAAGGAATTTGGCCTAGAATTAAATGGCGCGGATAAAAAGTGGACTTTGGTGAATGAAATATTACAACATTGTATTGATGAAGAACTATTGGCAAGTGATACACCTTTATGCCAGCCTAGCCAAGCAGAAAGTGCAACTCAGGGATAGAGAATTAGCTTTAGAGTTAGCAAAAATAAATTAGAGGAGCAAAGACTCAAAACCGAGGAGGCTAGAATTAGAGCGAATGCCACTGGACCTCCACCTGCCGGGGATTCAAACCCCAGGCATTATGAGAAAAAGCATAATTTGCCTGAATTTTCCGAGTCAGACCGTGAAAGGTTTTTCAACTATTTTCAGAGATTGGCCACGTCCATGAACTGGCCAAAGGAAGAGTGGGTGAAAATCCTACAGGGAAGACTTAGGGGTAAAGCACAAGATATTTTTATAAACATGCCTGACGACGAGTGTTTTGAATATGATAAAGTCAGGGAATGTATTTTGCGGGCATATGAAATTACTCCTGAAGCTCACCGCCAAGTTTATCGCAACCTTAGGCCTACTCACAACCAACCGCTCACTGAATTTGTTAGTGATCAAATTAGATTGTTTGATAGATGGATTCGCTCGGCGAAAGCCGAAACATACGAGGCTCTCAGGAACTTAGTTTTAATGGAGCATTTTATAGATATTATGCCAGAGAATGTTTCACAGTACGTTAAAGGAAGGATAGAGTTAAATTCTAAAATAGGGGATTTGGTCAAGTTGGCAGAAAAACTACCAATTGGCGGGCAAAAGGCCCAATAAAAATAATTATACCCCACAGAGTAGCAAAACTTATACCCACAGCCAGTCCAGACCAGCTCATTCTAACCCTTTACCTAATGCACCTTCTGTTTCAGACATAACTAACCCTGTTAAAGTGTCTAGCCCCACGGCACCTAAGGGTGAACCGAAGGGTAATTCTGTTAGTAATGTCTCTTCTCCCCGACGTTTTTGTGGTCACTGTTATCGTCCAAACCACACTATTAGCCGTTGTTGGCAACTGTACCCGGAAAAAAAGACCCCAATGCTCTAGTTGTGACACAGGGCTTGAGGCCTTCGGAAGGGTTAGGGAGTAAGACCTCCAACCCACAGTGGTTGGACTTGCTTACCCCATTCTTATCGAAAGGGAGACTACTTTTGTCTGAGGGTTCTTCCTGGAAGGACGTGGTGATCTTCCGAGACACCGGTGCCATCCAGACTTTAATTTTAGAGAGTGCGTTGCAAGGTGCCAACACTCTCGACACTGGAGAGGTGGTACTGGTCGAGGGTGTCACTAGTGATACTCGAGCAGTAACCCTCCATAAGGTTACCCTGGAATCTGATTTCCACAAGGGTGTTTGTACAGTCGGAGTCACTTCATACCTACCTTTCCCTAATGTTGATGTAATAGTTGGTAATGATTTAGCAGGGGATAAGGTAGGGGACTCCAGACTGCCTATTATGTTGCCTACCCCTAAGGTTTGCCTGGATCCACCCGCCGCAGAGGATAATGTTGTGTACCCTGCGTGCGCGGTGACCAGGTCTATGGGACTTAAATGTAAGGGCAGCCCTGTGCTTGCCAAGGTGGTAAATCCCGAGGTCACGAGGAGCTTTCCGAGTGGTGAAACCAAGTGGACCTCGCGGACACATTCATGGCCCGACTCAATAACGTGGCCGAGGACATTGTGGAGAGCCTGCCACCGCCATCTACCGAGAGTAGTGGGGAGGTGGAGGAGAACACTGTTGAGCCTCGGCCAATGGCATCTGACCAAGGCCTAGATGCCTCCTTGAGTGAGTTACAGAAAGCTGACCCCACTCTTGCAGATTGTCATGAGACAGCCGTCTCTATGGAGGAAATTGTAGACGCAGCAACTGGGTACTACTACAATGATCGGATTTTGATGAGAAAATGGAGACCACACAGTGCTCCCTTGTCAAATGAGTGGGAGGTAGTCCACCAGGTTATGTTGCCGACCTGCTATAGAGAAAGTGTTTTGGCAGCTGCTCATGATGATCCTATGGGGGACATCAAGGTATAAATATTACGTATCCACAATATTTTAAAAGTATTTTTTCTGGCCCAAGCTGAGAAGCGATGTGGCAAAATTTTGTAATGCGTGTATTGTTTGTCAACTGGTTGGGAAAGCAAACCAGACTCCACCTAAAGCTCCTCTAAGGCCTATTGTCGTGCCAGAGGAACCATTTTCTCATGCGGTAATGGACTGTGTCGGACCATTACCTAGAACTAAGTCTGGTAATATTTACCTAATCACGATGATGTGTATCACTACTCGTTACCCAGAGGCTTTTGCTGTAAGGAACATCCGAGCAAAAACTGTTGTTGCTCGTATGTTGCAATTTTTTTCCACTTTTGGACTGCCTCGGGTCGTGCAAACTGACAATGGTACTAATTTTAAGTCTGATATTTTTGAGCAATTTTGTAAGGAACATGGAATAACTCATAAGGTTTCCAGCCCATACCATCCACAGAGTCAGGGGGTAATTGAACGTTTCCATCTAACTCTGAAGCAGATGTTGAAGACATCGTGCGAGAGTTCCCACACCTTCTGGGATGAGAATTTACCGTATGTTTTGTTTGCGGCTAGAGAGGGATTACAAAGTTCACTGGGTTGTTCTCCTTTTGAGTTAGTCTTTGGCCATAAAGTTCGTGGACCCTTGCAAATGTTACAGGAGAATCTGTTAGGGAATGTAACGTTAACCGAAGGTTCGGCTTTCTTTGCGCAACACCACCAGAGACTCAAGGACTGCAAGGCGGCTGCATTAAAGTATCTTGGCAAGGCCCAAGAAAAGATGAAAGAACGTAACGATGCTAAATCTAAGTTACGGGTATTTCAGCCTGGCGACCCTGTCCTGGTATTAAAGCCTCGACTAGGGAACACTATGTCCCACAAGTACGAAGGCCCCTACATTGTGACAGAAAAGACTGGGGACCTCACGTACAAAGTGAGGCACTCTGACAAACTTAACCAGGTAATGCTCATACATGTAAATCGACTGAAGTTCCAGGGCCCCAGGCCCATATTGCACTAACCAATGTTTCCATTTCCAGTGAGAGGAGATGATTGTTCTGGGGACCCAACTAATCTCATTTTCAATAATTCTAGTTCTGTGAATGCTGTGGAGGAGGGACTGTCCCATTTGCAGATGGCCCATCGTGAAGAGGTGCAGTCGTTGCTTGATGAAATTCTCCAGTCTGTTCGGGGAGGTCCCGACCCAGACTGATGCCATTTGCCATGATGTCGAGTTGATGGACTACACTCCTATTCGCCTTCAACCCTATCGGATGAGTCAGAAAAGAAGGCCATCGTACGGAAGGAGGTCGACTTCTTGCTCCAGCACGGCCTCATCCGGCCGAGCCAGGGCTATTGGTGCTCGCCCTGCCTTTTGGTCCCCAAACCAGACGGCTCCTGGCGATTATGCACCGACTATCGGCAGCTCAACAAGGTGACCATTGTGGATGCCTATCCGCTGCCCCTCCTCGAGGACTGCATCGACGAGTTGGGAAATGCCAAGTACGTTTCGAAATTCGACCTCTCGAGGGGGTATTATCAAATCCCACTCACTGAACCTGCTAAACAGCTAACTGCGTTCGTGACACCCGAGGGTGTTTTTGAGTATCAAGTGTTACCGTTCGGCTTGCGTAATGCTCCTGCCACGTTCCAGAGACTCATGAACTCTCTACTCGCTAAGGTGCCAAATTGTTGGGCGTATTTAGATGATATCGTGCTGTTTGACAGTAATTGGGCTGACCACATAGCTAGGTTACGCCAGTTTGCCATCTTGAAAAGGGCAAATCTTACCTTAAATGCTAAAAAGTGTCATTTTGGCCAAGGCACAGTGACGTACCTCGGTATGAAGTGGGCCAAGGAAAAGTGTTACCTCAGCAAGATAAAATAAGTGCCATTCTGGAGTATCCAGTACTAAAGTCTAAAAAGGACGTTCAAAGATTTATCGGTATGTGTGCGTACTATCGACGTTTTTGTCAGAACTTTTCCAGTGTTGCCACTCCTCTCACAGACTTGTTGCAGAAAGCCGTTAAATTTAAGTGGTCATCAGACTGTGCAGAGGCATTTAAAAATTTGAAATTGATCTTAGCTTCCGCCCCAGTGCTTGCTAGTCCAAGGTTCGACTGACCGTTTAAAATTCATGTTGACGCGTCTGACTCGGGTGCTGGTGCAGTGTTGTTGCAAACTGGGGATGATCAGGTGGAACACCCAGTATATTATTACTCTGTGAAATTCGACAAGGCGCAACGCAATTATTCAGTGGTAGAAAAAGAGGCGTTGGCGCTAGTGTTAACATGTAAAAAGTTCGAAGTTTACCTCACAGGTAATATAGTGGAAGTTTACACGGACCATAACCCACTAGTCTTCCTGACTCAGATGAAGGGTAAGAATAAACGCATCCTCAGGTGGGCGTTGTACCTACAGGACTTCAATCGTTCCATTACCCACCTACCGGGCAGACTCAACGTGATAGCCGACGCTCTGTCCCGGTTGCCTGAATAACATTCATCTGAGCCACAGAAAGCCATTTACCAACTGTCATGCTTTAGGTTAATTTTTTTTTAGGTTCTCCTGTGACATTAAATATTCCGTGTCCAATTTATTTACTTCCCTGTTCTTTTAATTTTTTTGTGTATGTTTTTTTTTTTCTTTCAGAGAACTCCTTTGTATTTTTTTGCAGAGAAATTGTTTTTGATTGATTTTTTGTTTTTGTCATATGTTTTTTCTTTTTATTCTCTGTATACTCTTACAAAAAAATATGACTACTATTCTAGTAGTCACATTCTTTTTTCTCTGAAGGGGGGAGGAGTGTTACGACCCTGGGTTCTCCAGTGGAAACCAGAGGTCAAAATTGAGCTATTAAACTTTCTGGTAGTACAGTTGGGTGCATCTCGAGCGGCAATTGTTTGTATCTTCCCTGCCAGACGTAAGACTATTATTGTTTCTCAAAGAGCATTTAAAGACTGAGCTGGGGGTTGATTATTAAATAATAACATAGGCACCAACTTTGCTTACTAATACTTTCTAATCATTTGTAAAGTAACAATACGTTGCATAGGGGAAGATCTTTAATGTGCTTAGCTGCACGATCAATTAGGCTCCTTCCGGCACCACGACATGGGAGGCCTAGCTGGTCGCTAGGAGGTTCTTCTCTGGCTGGCGTTCGTGCGGACGAGACCTACTCTGTGGCTGCACCCCTACTCTTCTCCCTTCTCCTCTTACTTATTTCCCTTACCTGAAGTTCCTGTACCCTTAAGTTAAGTACGGGGCATTATTAAGTGTACCTACTCTGGTAGTAACGATTGGTGAGACCTGGGGGTAGTATTTGCCAGTGTTTTGGGTACCCCTAAGTGTTGTGTTTTGTATTAGGGTCCCACGTGGTTTCCCTACCCTAAGCTGCATCCAGCTTCAGTGCTTATCCAGTAGTACTTTACCCTAGCTTGTTCTTAGTGTAAACCTTGTATCCTGCCTACGTGGACCAAGGCTTTTAACGTAAGATAGTGTGGTAAAGTTATTATTATTATTGTTATTGGTGTGAGTGTATATGGGGGGTTGTTAAGGGGTTAATAAATAAGTACATGAATTACAGAGTATCCCTTCTTCCTGTGTGGGAGCGCATTGATCAACCCTTAGACTAACATATATGGTCTAGTAGCAAGTTATTACTACTGTGGATAGTTTATTTTGGGGCCGGGCCTTTTAGCTCTCCCATATTTGATACTCTGTCTTCTAACTACCCTTACCCCTTAATAGTACCAGTACCCCATAGAAGCCCCACACACCATTATTTATAACAAGCGTGTAATCACAATGTTTCTGTAATTAACTTGAATTTAAGATCTCTTAGCAAACACTTTGATGATGTTAATGCCCTGATTCAAACAGTAGACAACAAATTCTCTTTTATTGTGTTTACTGAAATGTGGTTAAAAAGAGGACACTTACCAACTCTACAACATACCTAACTACTCGGCCATTCACAACTGTCGTCCTATACAAAGAGGTGGTGGTACTTCTCTTTACTACCACCATGCACTGACTTGCTTAAAAGTTATTAAATCTAGAGACCCTTATGGAGAGTATATATTTGCTTGTTTCAGAGTCAAGGGTAATGATGCTGTCTTGACTGTGGGAGCAGTCTACAGGGTTCCTAAAACACTGATGTGACTGAATTTAACACTAACCTTAGAAATCTTATAGTAGAGAACCGACTGAACAAAAACCACTTATATATTTCTGGTGACTTTAACGTTGACCTCTGCGAGCCTGATAACCCTCCTGCTGCTAGTTTCCTCAACTGTATGCATTCCTGCTTCCTCATATCCTTAATCACTAGACCTACTAGAATCACTGACAGTACTGCCACGGCTCTTGATCACATCTGGCCCAACATAACCTCTCCACTTCAGGGATAATCAGTGATAACACTACAGACCATTACCCCACATTTCTCCTAACCAACATTAACAAACCACCTCTAGAGACAAGGGAGATAAGCTTTAGGCTGCACAATGAAACTGCTATAGGCAATTTTATAGCTGCTGCTGCTGCTGCTAATATCAACTGGGAATCCGAATTAGGTAACATAGGGGACATCAACCTAGCAGTGCAATCATTTCTTCAAAAAACTCTCAGCGTTTATAACACCCACTGTCCTATGCTAACGAAACAAGTCACAACTAAAAGGCTAAACACCCCTTGGCTTACAAAGGGGATACTTAAATCCATTAATAAAAAACATAACCTTGAAAAGAAGTATAGGTTAGGAATCGTCTCCAAAGAATTTTCAAAGAATTACTCATCACTGCTATCTAAAATAATTAGGAGAGCCAAAATTAAATACTACGAAGATAAATTTAGCCACATAAAGGCCAATATTAAGAAAACATGGAGCACAATTTCTCAAATATTGGGATCAAAGAAGATTTTAAATAACAAACCAATACTCCTGTCAAATAATGATGGTCTGCTTTCAGCCTCTGACAGTGCTCTTGAATTCAAAAGGTTCTTCTCTTCCATTGGGTCATCCCTTGCAAATGATATTCCATCTTCCAGTACTAATATTCAGGACTATCTTACAGGTAACTATCCACAGTCTCTGTACCTAATGCCTACTAATTCCACTGATGTTACTGACAATCCTTTCCATTAAAGCCAAGTCTAGTGCCCTTGAGGAGATACCAACTCTTATTTACAAAAAAGCCTCCAGAATTTTAGCTCCTGCCATTGCATTGCTCTTCAACAAGTCACTTAAACTCCAAACCTTTCCAGATATTCCAAAAAAAAAAAAAAAAAGCGAGAGTAACTCCTGTCCACAAATGTGGTGATCCCACAGATGTTAACAACTTCAGACCTATATCAATTCTGCCAAACTTGTCAAAAATATTTGAAAAACTAATCTATAAGCAGCTTTATTCTTATCTAGCCAAACTCAATATACTTAGCTCTTGTCAATATGGCTTCAGACCCCAAAAAAGCACTAACGATGCACTTATTAGTATGATTAACTTGATACATACAGCTCTTGATAAAAATGAGTTCCCTGTTGGGTTATTTGTAGACCTGCGTAAGGCTTTTGACACTGTTAACCACCAAAACCTTCTTCTTAAATTACAACATTATGGAGTCAGAGGTCACTCCCTGCAGTACAATAAGTCTTATCTTGCTGACAGACTCCAGTATGTTTCTGTGAATAATTCACTTTTTCCCACCCTACCCATCAACATTGGTGTTCCCCAGGGCAGCATACTTGGCCCTCTCCTCTTTCTCATCTACATTAATGACCTTCCAAATGCCTCCCAACACCTCAAACCAATCCTATTTGCTGACGACACAACCTTCATTTACTCCAGTCCTGATCCCCTTGCTCTAAATGCCACAGTAAATACTGAGCTAAATAAAGTCCATTACTGGCTAACTGCCAACAAACTCACCCTCAATATTGACAAAACTTTTTATTTTTGTTTGGCAATAAATCCTCAAATCAAATAAATCCCAGGATTAACAATACCCAAATTTGTAACAAAGTAGATGGCAAATTCCTTGGCGTTCTCATTGAACGCAAGCTGAATTTCCAGGGACACATTCTAAATATATAAAAAACCCAGCGTTGAATGTAATGAAACGCCATTTTCTGGGTGAGCCCCGGAGGCTCCCTGGAGCTTATCGGGCTAATGTATGTTATGTTAGACCGGGACATTAGCTAAGGAGTTCAGACCTACCAGGGACCAGCGCCAGAACCTGGCCCCTTCAGAGAGGTTTCAGGGAGCAATGGCCCTGGAAAACCCCATATGGTTGGGGGTTTTCCTTATCTGCCATCGACCGGGGTTAGGCACCCAGAAAGGTAGGCGTAACAAAACAAACCCCACATGGTAAGAAACTACAACAAAAACCGAACAGAGGTAGAAAACTCCCTACAATCCCAAGGAAACAAGCAAACAAGCAAACATCACACTTTACTGCTGCGCCGATCGTCCGCGCAGCCCTCCCCACCCCGGGAGGGGGAGGGGGGAGCCCCGGACCTACCGCGCCGGCTGCCAAGCTCCAGTTCGGAAGCTAAGCTTCAACCAACGCGAAAAAACCGCCGACCGGTGGGAGGGAGGGTTTCCAGGGAGCCTCCGGGGCTCACCCAGAAAATGGCGTTTCATTACATTCAACGCTGGTTTTCTGTGGGGAGCCCCTATGGCTCCCTGGAGCTTCATACCCAAAGAGAAGGAAAAGAAAGGGCTAACCCGGGAGGCGGCCGCCACAAACTCTGCAACGCAAAGCCAAGACAACCGGTCGCAAACCTGCGACCCAAGGCAACAAGAACGCCCATGAACAGACGCACATATGGATGGGCGGCCAAAAACCTGTGCGACCCACAAATCCCTGCGCCCGAAACGAGCCCGAGACGTCACCAACACAGCAGCAAATACTGCAAACGTCTGAACAGCACGGGCGCAAAGACAGACCGCAGGAAGAAGGAAAACACTGCGGACGACCTGGGAGACCCGAGCCCTGAAAACAGGGAACGAAGGAACCGGATCAACCACAGTGCATCCCCAGGCACGGTACACCGGCAACAGCAAAAAGCACAACCGGACAACACAGGACGCACCCCCCGGCCACACCAAACAAGTACCAATACCCCAAGAACCCCTCCGGAAAGCAGCCGTCTCGACCGTCGCCAGGACAGAGAAAGGCTGCACACCAATAAAGCTACCACCAGCACCAAAGAGGAGGAAACTGAAACCGAAGGGGCTACCACAAACTGAGGGGAAGATAAGAAGGCACCCTGAACAAGGACCAGGATGGCTCAGGCGACTCATGAGCAGGCCGGAGGGGAAACAAAACGCGAGAAAACGTAATAAACGTCATACTGTCTCCAAGACGAAGCTCGCAGGTGGGACACCGTCAACAAAGCCACCAGAACACCATAGAGATGGTGATACCTGCGTCAAAATACCAGACGCGAAGAGCCAAAGAGAAGGCCGAACCAGTCACGGACAGGACCGATTCGGCCTGCTGAAAGAGGCGAAGCCTCAGGAAAAACGCCCCGGGTACGGACACCTATCAAGCAGCGTCTGAAAAGAAGGCCGGGCCGGCCACCATGGAACCATAAGGACTGTTCTCGTGGGAATGGGCTGCAACCGAGCCAGAACCCGAAGCAACAGCTGGACCGGGAGAAGAGGGACAGGTACCCCCCACCTCGACCAGGCCTGCCGAAAGCCTCCACCGTGAAGTCCTCGCAGGTGGGAAGGGCGCCACAAAACGGGCGACGCCTAGACCACGCCGACCCGAAGACGTCCATGGCCAGGAGTCCATAAGCCCAACAGAGCCAACAAAACGAATCGGCGACGACTGGCCAACCCACGAAGAGGAATGAACCAAGACAGCTGTCCACCAGGACGCAGGACACACCCCGGACACGAACCACACGGTTAACCAAACCCCCTGTGGTTCCGGCAAGAACCACCAGAGAACAGTCCAAACAGAGCTGAATGGTAGAGTACCTAGTGACCCAAATCCTCCGAAGCGCAAACCAGACAGCCATGAACACCTGAACCGGGCTGTGAGCCCGACGGACAGACAGACTCCATCAACCTCGGCCGACCTGGTGAGCACTGGTCACAAAGCCCCAGCCGAGAGACGCCCCATCCGTGAACACATCGAGCGAAGGCTCGAGGAGGTGCCAAGGCACGGAACCCCGAAAACCCCAAAGAGGAAGCTGGTGACGCAGCACCAACACCAGATCCCCAGAGGAACCCAAGGAATGCAAGAGGCGGAAGGGGAGTCTCCGTAGGAACCAACCGACGCCGTAGCCAAACCCGACTTCGCGGGCAGACAAGCACGCCGAAGTGCAAACTCCCGCACAACCGCCCAAGCAACCCGGGACCCCCTCCTGAACAGCCAAAGGCGGGACCACAGCCGCAGTAACACTTCTGGAGGGAAGACAATGAGGGGCCCAAGCGCCTGAAACAAGGTCCAGGTCCGAACCCGGGACGGAAACAGAAGGAAAAACCTCCAGATCACCAGGAAACCAAACCCAGCGATCTGGAAAGAACCATCCCCTGGCGAGCAGACAGGCGGACTGACTGGGAGCCCACTCCAGCCAGTCGTCGAGGTAGGCCAGACACCGAATCTCAGACGCAGACAGGGCACTAAGATCCGGTAAAGATGCAAAGAGTATACAAAGTGCCCTTAACAAAATAGGGAAGGTAATAAAAACAGCAAACCTGAAGCCCCACCATCAAAGCATTATATGACAATCATATTAAGACATATTATGACATATGACAATATGACAATCATAATCAAAGCATAATATGACAAAGAGTGCTGGGAAGACGGGACACCACGAGAGTAGCTCTCATCCTGTAACTACACTTAGGTAAGTACACATAGGTAATTACCAACCGTGCTAGCCCCAGAAAAACTGGAGAGGAACGTGCCAAGAAGTGACCTGGAGGTCCAGGTCCACCATCTACGCACCCGGCCCTAACAGAATCCGAACAGGAGACAACAGTCCTCCGAGGAGGGCAGAGGATCCAGGGCGCAGACTGAAGTAGTCCAGAAGAACTGCAGACCGGAAAAGCTCATGACTGCAAAGAGCAGACAGGAAAAGCTCATGACTGCAAAGAGCAGACGGGAAGCCTAGAAGGATGGGGCGGATCGACCACGCCCCACGCACCCACGAAGAGGAAATGACGAAGCGCAGGGGAAGAAGCCCACCCCGCCAGCTCTGAACCCCCCCCCCCCAAGGGGGAGAAGCCATCCTCCGACGCCAGCAGAGGCCGGAAGACAACCCAAAGCGCCCACCAACAGCGGGACCAAGCGAGAGGCAACAGAGCAAGCTGCTCCCCCAGCGCCCAGTCAACAGAGAAGGGAACAGAACCCCTTCCGAAAGAAAAAGTACACTACCGAAGTCATGAGGAGAGACTACAGGAATGAAACCACACTTCGCTGGAAGATGAAGTGAGGGGCGACCTGATCACCACATTCAAGATACCCAAGGGAATCGACAGGGCTGATAAGGACAGGCTATGTAACACAAGGGGCACACGCACTAGGGGACACAGGTGGAAACCAAGTACCCAAAAGAGCCACAGATAGAATTTTTTTTTTTTTTTTTTTTTTTTTTTATAGTGTCAGAATGGGAACGGGAAAGCACTAGGAAGTAATGTGGCGACTCCTCACACAAGTAACGAGACTGACCCCCATACAATGTCACATGTAAACAAGACAGAGCCCAAGAGGCACAGGAACCGATACACCTGTTGACGGACGGTTGAGAGGCAGGACCAAGGAGCCAGAGCTCAACCCCCACAAGCACAACTAGGTGAAGACATATTTTGCAAAAGCACAAGCCGCCGACTAGTGGCAGAGAGCACTACGCCGGCCAGGCAAAGAAGGCACAAAACTGCATCAAAAGGCCCACCTCGACAGCAAAACCACAAAGTCCCAGCACAACCACAACATGTGCCAAGACCCAAAAAGCTCAGCCTGCAAGCCAGGAAGACCCCGGAACCCCAAAAGGCAGAACCGGGGCACACGAGGAAACAAAGTCCCCTGAACCCACAAAAGGGGGCCCAAGAGGAAGAAACCTCCAGAACGAAACCAAGGAACCCAAAGGAACCCAGAATCGAACCAGGGGGAGCCCAACCACCACATTTGCCGGCAGAGAACACCACTGAAAGGCAAAGCACAGACCCCAGCAGTGTCGGAAAATCTGACACCATTTTATTTCATACAGACAGATAATAGCTGTGTTGTATAAACAAGTTACCCATAGAAAACGTAACTTGTAGTGGAATTACCGTCTAAAGAAAACGGGATATCATCACCACATACTATTATAATTCACCACCTATTATGGTGGGAATTATTCTTAAATACATTAGTCTTTGGACTTTACCATTATAAAACATCTCATATAAATTAACTTAATTATCAATATTAAAGTAGAGTAAATGTGACCCTTCTATCACTTTCTGAAATCTGGACAATGTAAGCCAGGCGTCAGGGTGAGGAAGGGGCAGCCATTGTTGTGTCACCTCCGAGACGTGTGGAGCAAATTTGGCTCCTATCATATCTGGACAATGTCGGCCAGGCGTCAGTAGTATGGAGTGTTAGACATTGCCATTGTTGAGACTAGACCAGAGGCTCACAGGAGCAAATACGGCTCCTGTTAATTTTACTTGGACGTAGTGTTATGGAAACCAAAAGTGTACCATTATCAACACGCTGTCTACAAATCAAGTTAAGTGTTCTTTCCGAAACCCAGTATCTTTCATTTATGGCCATTAATGTCATTATATAGGGTGACCCGGTTAGAGCACGTGGAAGCCTCAAACTAGAGGTAATTAAGCCAGGTCTTTATTGTTCCATGTATAGTGTTTTCTCTGATATAGCTTGTCATATATAGAACCTGGCTTTACAGCTAGCACCCTTTTGACAGGTCAAGACGAGGAAGCAAGGCTTTGTGCACCAGTTACTGGGTGATGGAAGCTACCTCAAAGAGGATAATTTGGTGTCTACACCCTAGTTATACCTGGTGGACTAACCTGCTGTACTATAAGATAAGGAACCTTTTCAATGTATGTAGTCTATTCCTGTAGTTTGATTGGCTGCATATATATAAATTTAATAAACCCCCCTAATGTGTAGAGGATCGATTTGTGAGATTAAGAGATTATTGCAGAAATACAGTCCACTTATCATTATACAAATTGCTATCGAAGTATATAAATTAACGTAAATATAAATTCTATAAATTCATATAAATTAAATAAATATAAATCTCACAGGTCGGTTCCCACAAGCAGAACGCCCTGGGAAAACGGTCCCAACAGACCGAAAACCGAGGGGCAAGGTGTGGGAGCAAGCATACCAGCCAGGGGCACTGAGCCTAAACCCATAGGCTCAGACCCAAAATCAACACCCAAACGTTCCCAGAGGAACAGGCAACGGCAAGAAAACACCAGAAAAACAAAAACGACAACAGAACAAAAACCCTGAAAAATTTTTTTGAAAACTCACCAGAGACGCTCGCTCGCACACCCAGACGCATGTAAACAAACCACAACGCCGCCCTGGTGGCCACGCCGTGAAACCGGCAGACGAAAATGGCCGCCAGCAGGGGCTGTGACTGACGCTAAATACACAAAAACACGCCAGCAAATGTGGGAAGCTAGCAGACTGGAAGGGCGAAAAACGCCGCCCAACAGCAGAAAAACCCCTGAAGGGGCAAAACCGCCCCAGAACTGCTAGCAGGCAACCCCCACAGCCCCGGGAACCAACAACAGAGGCCCCGGGGCAGAGCCGTCCTCCAAGCCCTCCGCCCTTAAAGAAAAGCAAGAGTCCATGGGAAAGGCAACTAGAAAGGGCCGCTGGTAAGACCCAGAAGCCTTGGCAGGAGGCACAGGCTCAAACCTCCGTCCCCAACCCGAACGGGGCACCCCCCGAAAACCGCCCGAGTCTCTACCGCAACTAAACCCCGCCCCGACCCCGAAACCCGCAGACGGTCCGGAGCCGGGAACATGGAGAGAAAGGGGCGAGCAGCACCTAACCAAACGGGGCGGCCACGGGGCATTCGAGTGGGAAACCAACCTAGCATGTTGCAGCAACCTATCCTAGCTTGCAACATGGATGCCGCCTGTACTCTGAACAGTAATAACATCAGGAGAGTACTGGAGAACAAGCAGAGAATCACTCGCAAGACTCCGGGTCAAGGTGTCAGTGACCCAACAGGCAGCACGACGGAGGTAAAATTGGCGACTGTCACCCGGAGACAAGGGAACAGCAACCAACGATCCCGTACAAGACGGGTTGGAACCCAGAAGACACATTCAATGGTCCCCCGAGCCCAGACAGGGGTTTCCAGGGCCCGTAGGGTAACAACTACGGGAAGCCCGGGCAAGGTGTTGCTAACCGGTGAAGAAACCCAAACATAACAAGAGGGTAGATTATAGCACTGAAAACCCCTGCGACGTGTACAAGCACGGGGGCCTAGCAGAGGGCCGCCAAACACTACCAGTGGAACTATAACCACCTTAGGCAGACCCCCACCAGGCAAGAATAATGAAAAACAAAAGAAAAACCCCGCAAAAGTACACCGTCTCCAGAGGCAACAGAAACCGGCCGCCGCTTAGGTGGCAGGCTGCGCAACACCTTGACACCCTAACCAGCACAATACCAATCCCTACCCAGGGCCAAACAAGGGCCCCAAGCCCCAGCTGGCCCCAAGGGCGAGGCAAATGCCGAGCAGCAAGAACCTCAACGGGAATGGTTCCCGAACGCCCCAGGGAAGATAACCCTGTTACGCAAGGGCAGTACTCACAGGGCGCTTAGGGAAGGCAGCCACTAAGCACATGCAGCCCCGGCACTGATGAAGTACTCCTGGCCACCGCACACCACAACACACGGCAGTGAACGCCACACAAGGCAAACACCGCCTAGGAAACTGAGGCCAGAGAAGTGTCAATCCCGGTTGACATTAGCGAACGAACTGGAGCTTGGCAGCCGGCGCGGTAGGTCCGGGGCTCCCCCCTCCCCCTCCTGGGGTGGGGAGGGCTGCGCGGACAATTGGCGCGGCAGTAAAGTGTGATGTTTGCTTGTTTCCTTGGGATTGTAGGGAGTTTTCTACCTCTCTGTTCGGTTTTTGTTGTAGTTTCTTACCATGTGGGGTTTGTTTTGTTACGCCTACCTTTCTGGGTGCCTAACCCCGGTCGATGGCAGATAAGGAAAACCCCCAACCATATGGGGTTTTCCAGGGCCATTGCTCCCTGAAACCTCTCTGAAGGGGCCAGGTTCTGGCGCTGGTCCCTGGTAGGTCTGAACTCCTTAGCTAATGTCCCGGTCTAACATAACATACATTAGCCCGATAAGCTCCAGGGAGCCGTAGGGGCTCCCCACAGAAAAAGTTTCAAAAACTGTTGGCATTCTTTCTAAGATCAGATATTATGTACCTCGCCCTGCCCTGGTGACACTCTTATTACTCTCTCATCTATCCTTATCTCAACTATGGTATTTGTGCTTGGGGTTCTACTACCCAAAATCATTTACGTCCTCTAATTACTCAACAAAGCTGCTATTAGGACAATCTCTCACTCTGGCCCCAGACATCACTCGGTACCCTTACTCAAATCTCTGAATATGTTAGATATTAAGTCACTGCACATCCTCTCATGTGTATTTAATATACAGTATATAAACGCTGACCTGTAATGTCAATCCGGACCTTAAAAGCTTCCTAGAAGGTTGTAACAGAACCCATGAGCACCACACCAGAAACAAAATACCTATTTGATATTCCAAGAGTACGACTTAGTCAAAC